>NC_060124.1:92382983-92686014 GCF_021461395.2 Schistocerca americana | reverse complement strand
CGCTGGCGCTGCTGCAGCGTTGCTGGACCTCCCACAGCGTGTGCACCGCATGGACCTTGGTACACCAGGTGGGAATCGAATGAGGCCCATAGACTGGAGTGGAACCGAGCCCCTCCTGGACCCACTGGAGACTGCTGTCACGTGCCATCTTCCTGGCAGACCATCTGATCTCCAAGTTCCAGGCTGCCATTCCATCCTGATTGCTGCCAGACTGACCCCTATATGCGTAGACCAGCACAGATCAGTCCCAATGATCGACTGAACTGGCACACCCCGTCAAGCTAAAATTGCCCATCTATTTAAATTAGTTTCTCCTTCACTTCTGATATAGTGTCAGAGAGAGACAGAAACTATGGCAGGGATGAATTCCCACATGTCAGCCATTTACAAACCGCTATTCTTTACTCTAGCCTAGTGCCCCGCCTCATACATCACAATAATTTCAAGCAACGCTGTAGTTTTCTGCCTCATTCTTGCTCCACTCAAAACAAATCGTGCATGCAATACTGCCATCGCAGTTCTGTGCCCGCGACTGCCATGTTTACTTTGCCTGTCCTGCTAGCTGTTGGCTGTTACCACACTCTGCCAGCGGTCCCAGATTTCATCGCCAAACCGTGCCTTCATTGAATTTTGATAAAATTTCACTTTCCCTGGACTAGGACTGACACTAATGCAGCAGTACAGATATCTATTTTCTCCTTATGAACACAGTCCCAGGATGATGATGCCGAGGGTAACACTGATGTTGCGTCATAAACATGGGATACACTGTGTTCAGACAATGCTACCACTTATTTATCAGTTGGGTCCAGTGTGTATGACAGTGGCGTTCAACACCATGTTCTTGCACGTTACGACATGTAAACAATCCCCGTACATCTACATTTACATCTACATACATAGTCCACAAGCCACCATATGGTGTCCCACAGCTAGAAGTTTCCTTTCGTGTTCCACTCGCAGATAGAGCGAGGGAAAAACGACTGTCTACGTGCCTCCATATGAGTCCTAATTCCTCGTACCTTAGCTTCGTGATCCTTACAGGAGATGTATATTGGCGGTGGTAGGATCTTTCTGCAGTCAGCTTCAAATGCTTGTTCTCCAAACCTTCCCAGTAGAGTTCTCCTGAGTCAATGTCTTCTTCTCACTTGAGCTCCCAAAGATTATCCATAACACTTGCATGCTGATCAAACCTACCGGTAACAAATCTAACAACTCGCCTCTGAATTGCTTCGATGTCTTCACTCAGTCCAACCTGGTGCGGATCCTAAACTCTCAAGCAGTACTCAAGTACAGATGACAATCCTCACATAATCGTTCCCCTTCACATTGCTTTGCAACATTACACCCAGCTCTCCGAGCTGGAAGACTTCACCTGCCCCCTTGATGGTGGGGGGCATTTCCCTCCCTGTTTCTCCCACACCACCTATGTTTGGAGCACTGCTGCCACCCTCCCCTCCCAACCATCGGGGACACCAGTGCCCACATCTCAGCCAAAAAACTACAAATCTTCTTTGGCACCTCTCGTTAGGAATGGATCCCTTGGGTCACTCCCTTCCCAGGTTTTAGCTAGTGGGGAAGATCACTCCCACCAGTGGCTGGAGTGCCCTAAAGCAGCTGGTCATAGGGCTTCATGATCATCCTCAGTTTTGTAGACTGAATCAGTCAAGCCCTCCCAGCCAGAGAAACCCAAGAAGCAGCGAGAGAAATCCAAAAAGAAAACCCCCAAGAACATCGGACTTGTGGTGGCACCTTTGCTTCTGAGGATGAGGTGGAGAGTCTGGCATCCACTCAGGACCTAGATCTCGCTGGACCCTCAGACATCATGGATACAGACTGCTCAGGAAATAAATCGGTGGCAGCAGGTGACCCTAAAGCGTAAACTGCCTCAATGAATGTTCCATACCTTCCCAGCCTCACGATCAATTCATCCTCCAGTGGAATGCAGCGGTTTTTTCCACTGCCTGGCTGGGCGACAGCAACTGTTAAGCTTTACACCTGCTTTCTGCATTGCCCTCCAGGAAACCTGGGTACCGGCAATGCGGAACCCTGCCCTCCACGACTATAAGGGATATTACAGGAACTGTAGCGATTACAACAGTGTGTCAGGTGGAGTTTGCGTCTGTGAATTGAACTCTGTATACAGTGAACCTGTTCCCCTTCAAACCGCTCTTGAAGCTGTGGCTGTAAGTATAAAGACGACGCAGGAAATAACAGTCTGCAATGTATATCTTCCTCCAGATGGTGCAGTACCCCTGAGTGCATTGGCTGCACTGATTGATCAACTCCCTAAACCTTTCCTACTGTTGCGAGATTTTAACGCTTGTAACACCTTGTGGGGTGGCACCTTGCTTACTGGCCGAGGCAGAGGTGTCGAAAATTTACTGTCACAACTGCACCTCTGCCTCTTAAATACAGATGCCCTCACACATTTCAGTGTGGCACTTGGCACATATTCGGCCATTGACCTCTCAGTTCACAGTGCTGACCTTCTCCCATCTACCCACTGGAGAGCACATGACAACCTTTGTGGTAGTGACCATTTCCCCATCTTGTCACTGCCCTGGTTTCAGGTCTACGGACGCCTGCGCAGATGGGCTTTAAACAAGGCGGACTGGGAAACTTTCACCTCTGCTGTCACCGCTGAATCTTCTCCACATGGAAACCTCGATGTGATGGTTCAGCAGGTGACTACCACTATGGTTTCTGCGGCAGAAAACGCAATCCCTCATTCTTTTGGGTGCCCGCAGCGAAAGGCGGTCCCATGGTGGTCGTCGGAAGTCGCTGAAGCAATTAAGGGGCGTCGGCGAGCTCTACAGCGGCATAAGCGGCACCCTTCCATGGAGCATCTCATAGCCTTTAAATGGCTTCGTGCCCACGTTCGCCATCTTATCAAACGACGGAAGCGGGAGTGTTTTAAGAGATACACCTCGACCATTGGGTGCCATACGTCACCTTCCCAAGTCTGGGCAAAGATTAAACGTGTTTTCAGGCACCAGACCCCAGCAGGCGTTCCTGGTGTTACCATAAATTGCATGTTATCTGTAGAGGAAAACACAATTGCCAAGCACTTTTCCCAGCACTATGCTCGAGCCTCTGCGTCAGATAATTACCCCCCATCCTTTCACAAACAGCGGCTGGAAGGGAAAGTGATTTCGTTCCCTACACGCCCCATTTACAGAGTGGGAGCTCCTCAGTGCGCTGGCACATTGCCCTGACACAGCTTCTGGACCAGATCGGATCCACAGTCAGATGATTAAACATCTGACTACAATTGTCATCTCCCCATCATCTTCAACCGGATATGATGCGATGGAGTCTTTCCAGCGCAATGGCGGGAGAGCACCAGAATTCTCGTGCTCGGACCCGGTAAAAACCCGCTTGATGTGGATAGCTGGCGGCCCATCTGCTTCAACAACGTTATATGTAAGCTGCAAGAACGTATGGTGTGTCAGCAGTTGGGTTGGGTACTGGAGTCACGTGGCCTATGGGCTTCATATCAGGGCGGCTTCCGCCAGGGTCACTCTACCACTGATAATCTTGTGTCCCTCGAGTCAGCTATCCACACAGCCTTTTCCAGACGCCAACACCAGGTTGCTGTCTTTTTTTTAATTTACGACCTGGCGACATCATATCCTTGCCACATTATATGAGTGGGGTCTCTGAGGCCCGCTACCCGATTTTTATCCAAAATTTCCTGTCGCTTCATTCTTTCCATGACCGAGTTGGTGCCTACCGTAGTTTCATCCATATCCAGGAGAATGGAGTGCCACAGGGCTCTGTATAGAGTGTCTCTCTAACTTTAGTCGCCATTAACGGTCCAACGGCAGCTGTAGGGCCATCTCTCACCTTCTCTGTATGCGGATGACTTCCCATTTCTGCTCCTCCAGTACTGGTGTTTATGAGCGGTGCCTTGAGGGAGGCATTCACAACGTCGAGTAATGGGCTCTTGCCTACAGCTTCCAGTTTTCAGCCACGAAGTCGTGCGCCACTCACTTCTGTCGGCGTCGTACCATTCATCCAGAACCAGAACTTTACCTTACTGATGAGCCACTCACTGTAGTGGAGGCATATCGATTCTTAGGACTGGTTTTCGATGCCATTTGGCTTGGATACCTCATCTTCGTCAGCTTAAGCTGCCTGAGCAACACCAACTAGGGCGTAAATCGCTCTACTCTGCTGCAGCTCTACAGAGCCCTTGTTCAGTCCAACCTTGACTATGGGAGTGTGGTTCATGGTTCGGCGGCGCCCTCAGCGGTGCATTTACTCGACCCAGTACACCACTGTGGCGTTCGCCAGCGACAGGTTCTTTTAGAACGAGTCTGGTGACCAGTGTCCTGGTGGAGGCCAGCGTCCCTCCATTGAAGGTTAGGCATGTACAACTGCTCACCAGATACATTCCACACGTTCGTAGTTCTACTGTGCATCCGAATTACCGTCTCCTTTTCCCACCCACGGCAGGCCGTCTCCTGCATCGGCGGCCCAGGCTGGGGCTAACGATTGTGGTTCCCTTGTGATCCCTTCTGTCTCAGCTGGAGTCCTTCCCTTTACCACCTATACTTGATGTCCATTCACATACACCACCATGGTGTATACCCAGGCCGCGGATCCGCCTGGACCTTTCACAAGGCCCTAAGGACTCAGTTAACCCTACAACTCTCTGCTGTCACTTCCTCTCGATTCTCGACAGGTACTGGGGCCATGAAGTGGTTTACACTGATGGCTCGACGGCCAACGGTTATGTTGGCTTTACCTATGTTCATTGAGGACATATAGAACAGCACTCCTTGTCAGATGGTTGCAGTGTTTTCACTGCAGAGTTGGTGGCCATATTTCGTGCTCTTGAACACATCTGCTCATGCCCAGGTGAGTCATTTCTCCTGAGTACTGATTCCTAGAGCAGTGTACAAGCTATCAACCAGTGCCACCCTCGTCATCCTTTGGTAGCGACCATCCAGTGGTCCATCTATGCCCTGGAACGGTTAGGTCGTTTAGTGGTGTTTGTCTGGACCCCAGGTCATGTCGGAATCCCAGGCAACGGACTTGCCGACAGGCTGGCCAAGCTGGCAACATGGAAACCGCTTCTGGAAATGGGCATCCCTGAACCTGACATGTGTTCTGACTTACGCCGCAGGGTTTTTCGGCTTTGGAAGACGGAATGGCATACCATTACGCGCAACAAACTGCGTGTCATTAAGGAGACTATGAATATGTGGAAGTCTTCCATGTGGGCCTCTCGCAGGAAATCAGTTGTCCTCTGCCACCTCTGCATTGGCCATGCTTGGGCGACCCACAGTTACCTCCTGCACCATGAAGGCCCGCCTCAGAGTCAGTGCAGCGCCTGGTTGACAGTGGCCCATCGTCTGGTGCACTGTCCCACTTTGACTGCCCAGCGACAGAATATTGGGTTACCTTACTTATTGCCGCTAATTTTATCTAACAACGCCTCATTGGCTGATTTAGTTACACATTTTATTCGAGAGGGTGGGTTTTATCATTTGATCTAAGTCTTAGCACATGTCTTTTTTCGCTCTGTGCCCTCCACCATAGTGCTTTTAGGGTGGAGGTTTTAATGTGCTGAAGGGTGCCTGGCCTCCCCTTTTTATTCTCAAGGTCAGCCAGCCATGTTCATCTGCTTTGTTGTTTCACTCTCTTCATCCCGTTTCTAGCATTTCAGTGGTTTTCTTATCCCCTTTTGTCCATGTAAATGTTTGTTGCCCTTCATCGTTCTTGTGATTTTTCCTTTAATTCCGTTTTGTGTTGTCAGTCTCGTTTGTTTTTTTCTCACATTTGTGGCATCTTTTTTTCGGAACAAGGGACTGAAGACCTCGTAGTTTTGTCCGTTCCCCCCTCTTTTAATCCAACCAACCAACCTAAAAAAACGCTCATATGGGCCTCACTAATTCTCTGCTACCTGAGTGGCTGCCTCCTTTCTGAAGTGCAACGCGAACCTATCAATGGGAGTCCTATAAACCCCAACCCATAACTCAGGTCCAGAAAGCTGCAGCCAAGACCGTCACAGAGATAACCAAGGCTTTCAATGAGATCCACCTTTCGGCTACAAACAAAAGAACCCCTACTAACTCTAGGAACGATGCTGCAAATTGCTAGCTCTGTTTGCAGTCCACATGTGGGACCAGCAGTCTTCACCACGTCCGCCAGCCACCTGTAAGAACTGAGGATGGCCACAGAAACCATGCCACAGGGGTATTTAGTGCCGACGTGAGCCACAACCTGCGAACGACTGCACCTATATGCTCGACAGCTGCAGGGAAGCCAACCTCCACATCTCGGATGAGGCCCCACTGTAGATGTACCGAGTGTACGTTGGTTTTCTTTCCAGCACTGAAAGCTATCTTCCTAAAAGGTTCCATAACGCAACTAATATTGGAGCTCCTAATAACTAGCAGTCCCCTGCACATGTGTTTCTGATCGGACCCTGCTGAAGGAACGGCCACCTGTTTACTCACAGGTTGAATAGGCGAGGCGATACAACCACCCTGCATATTGGCCCCCGCCTCGAGCGACGCGAACGAGTTACCAGCCGCCACTTACCCTGCAGGTCCACTGTGTCTGGTACACTAGAATGTGCCTCTGCAGTAGAGTCCCTGGGCGTAACCAGCAACACCAGAGATGTCCCAGGCGACACCCCACTATCTACTCCACCGCTACACCCCGAGCCGGTAGCCTGGAGGCGACTCATCGCAGCCAAAACCACATTCAGCTGTTTGCGAACTGCGGCCAACTACTCCTGCGTCTGCATGCAGCAGGCATACATCCTACCCATACTAGCAAGACTAAGTGAAGCGTAAACAGTAAAAACTGGCAGAAACCTAGGTAACCAACTCTCCCATCGTGTAACAAAGGGACGCCGATATCTCAATGAACTATGTAGCTGGCGATTCATAAGAAATGACAGCTGAGCTACAGACTGCCTGAATTTGCTCTTACAGCTAGAAAAAAGCGAGACTAAACCTCTTAAATAGCAAAACATGCAAGGTATTAAACAAAATATACTATTAACAAAACACTGGACAAGTTAAATATGTAACTGGGTGACCCAGAGATATGTTACAGGCGACAGCTAGCACTGAACTGAGCGACTGATTACAGCGGCTGTGAGTGTGTGGGTTTCATTTTGCCAATTTGTGCGATGGATTGATCCAACAAGTACCCTTTGGCTCCTGCAAGTCCACCTCACACTAATGTACCAATAAGAACTGCTTGAAAAACATTCAGCAACAAATATCTTCTGGGGTCGTCCACTGTAAGGAAAAGATACAAAAATATTCTATGTATTGTTAGGTAACTAGTGGGATACTTGGGTACAGGAGTATTGCTAGTTACTGCAAGAAAAACATCAAACTAACGAAAAATATTATTTATTAGAAAAAATTCTGAGAAATCAAGTGAAACTTTTTCTTATAAAATAATAATAAATTTCTGGGTTCTTTTTGGAACAGTAGATTGCCTCTTATGGATAGGAATGCTATTATTTTACAAAGTATGGAAAGGTTCTTTTCTCCCTTTTCTTTAAGAATGCTATTTACTCGGGAGAATGGCTGAGAGCCGCGCCTACACAACTTGAATAACTTTTCTAGGTTCAGTCAAGGCTGTTGCGTGAGAGATGTAATGGAGTGTACTGTTATGGAGGACAGATGGGGCTCATATAGGCTGTAGCACAGAATACCACGAGCTGCGACGACTGCTGCCTGCATCGCTCACTGCTGACAAATAACACAACTATCTCTTTTTATCTGGGTTGACCTTCGCCAATCAAACTCTCCCTACGCCTTGATGAAGTCAAGGACTCCTATCCGCCCCTAGTCTAACTATTGGCGTGGTACACCGGTCAGATAACCAGTCCACCACGATGCCACTCAGTACTCGTTTGCAGGTATTTATCTAGTACTCTGTCTGTGTTCACACTGCACAATGAGTGTGGCGACCAACACAGTCAACAACGCTTGATTGTGAGCAACTCAATATAGAGTGTCACTCTGATTCGCTAACGACGGAGGTGCTCTCGCAGTGAAGTACTGAGGAGAGACTTTGTTCCTTGCTCCTTGCATACACGTATGAGCGCACTCGCTCTCGTTATGTGTTCCCTCTCCAAGAGCGACAACGGAACGGCTCCTTTTTCTGGAAAAGTTGCAACTTTTTAACGGGAGAATGACGTTTCGTTTGAGTCGACCAATGCAGAAATCTGTAGCATCTCTGTTACGAGTATACTGTCCTACTGTGAGAACGCCGTAACTACGCAGTCGGTCCGTGAAAAAATGCATCTTCTGGGCGCTCCCACACCATGTAGCGAAATTTGGTTTTAAGTCGAACACGGGGGACGTTATCGCTTCGCTCTGGCAGAAGCTGTCTTCTCTCTGGGCAGTCGCTTTGGCCGAAGTAGGTATGTTGTTGACCCAGCCCTCTGAAGGGAGGTCTTCCCAGCAGGCTGGTTTCCTCTTTACAGCGCAAATTGCTGTGGCCATCATGGTGTGTACGCCACCCTCGGCTTTTTCAACCTCAGTTCGCACTTGCGATTTACTTATAGATTTGCATATCGCTTACATGAATTCATGCAAAATTGACTCTACCTTATCGGGTTTGGATTCAAATTAAGCGTCTTGATGTGCAGAATACGATTGTGGGGACGGAATATGCAAGAAATGATGGTCAGGAGACCACGCCACCTTACACGGTCACTAGTCTCAAAAGAAACAGTTGAGTAACTACTGCGCTACTGACTAGCTGTACGAGTATATACACTTAATAAACCCAAGTTTAAACTCTGAGAATCTGAATCTGGAGATCTACTGAATATTTACTGTTCGTAAGGGTCGTGGAATCAAGCAAATAAAGCAGCACTAGCGACTTCTGCGGTGCAAAACTACACTAGAAAGTAAATTCACTCAGCACAAAACGTCAAAAAATATGCAAATTCTTGCAGCAAAAATACATAGCACTACCGAAAACAGTTAAATAATCAGCCACTGTTCACTTCTGCTCAGAGGTAAGTTAAAATAGCACGAAACTAAACGATGTAAACAAACTATGTGCAACCGATAAGCTACTGCGTAGATGAGTAATTCCTGGTCCAGATCTTATAAACATCGTCGCAGCGAAGTGATCATCATGTGTTGCATCTTACAACAGTGACGACATCAACTACTACCATCTGAAGATGTCTAACAGTTGTTTTGACGAAATATTGTGGGACATGCAATATATAATCAATCGGCAAATTCGAGAAGTTTATTTGGTTTTATTTCCTTGTTTGTCTGTTGGTACAAGTCTGCAATTCTGATACACATTAAAATCTCCGCGTTTAGTGTCCCCTAGTAGGGGAGTACGCTACTAGAGGACACAAAATGAAGTGGTACAGTCGATTGGTAACATGGAGTATCGTGTGGTAATTAATTTTCTGGACTTGAAACAAACAATACTGAGTTCGTAGAAGAGTACGGCAACAACGAACCATCATACGACTCAGTGGATAAGTGCATCATATCGTTGCAGTGTGGTCATACGAGTCAGATCGACAACGAACGAAATGGAAAACCATCTCCCAGTGAAGAACCCAGTATCGGAAGGAAACTAAAGCTGCATCACAATCGAGGTGAGGGTGAAAAAATTTAAAATAAGTCACGGATCAGTTGCACGACATTTTGAGCGTAACGAAAGTTGCCGTCCGCTGAGTTTTCTGACTGCTCACTCCAGTAGTTTTCTGACTGCTCACTCCAGTTCAGAAAGCACACCGAACAGTGTATCGCTATGTGTGTTGTAACAGAGGAGTAAAACATGCAGTGGAAACATCTGGATTCACCATCGCCGAAAGTGCCAACCATCATCGTATATGACGATGTTCTATTGGAACTGCTGTAGTATGGTCGTAACAGATTACTCTCTGAAGGAACAAACCGTCATAGCAGCGTCCAAAATCCCCATACGAGGCTGCGGGAGGCTGTCAAGACGAAGCATCACAGAAACTTGTCTAGGGGGGTATTTTTGCTCCTCAACAACACCTCAGGACATCCTGCGCAGGACATAGTCTTCCAAGAGGATCCTTTCATTTTTACCCATATTCTCCTTGCATGACGTCCAGTGACTTCTTCTTTCGTCGGGTAATGAAACCATTGCATGTCAAATATTTCGCGAATGACGAGATAATTTTGAGGTGGAACGTTATCCGACTAGCCAAACTGCAGACTTCTACATCCAACGTCTTCGGGAAGTCATCCGCAGTTGTAAAAATTTTTCACATTGTAATTAAAATATTAAGACTACCGCTCAAACAGACTGATTCAAAACAGTCGCCTAAAAATTAAAAGACCTTCGGAAGCGGCAGTGTGTTTTTAAAACAATGCTCATCCTCAAGCTGATAATTAATAATTTAAACTATTAAGAATAACAGTAAAGAAACGTAGCTAGTTCGAATACAAGTTACCTGATATAGGACTTTATTATAATAAGAATGGTAAAAACAGGGTTACGTTCAGAGTACATGGGTGGAGATACAAGTTTTAAAGTAAGTGAACCTATCACAATTGATTCAGAGGTGGCTGGGGTATGGCGGGGGCTGGAGAGCGCATTCAGCCCATAGAGAATCCACTGTAAAGTAGACTCGTTCTGAAAAACGATCAAAGACACTTTAAAAGAACAACTGCTTGTTCACAAGACTAGATTGTAATATCCTTGGATGATTATTCATGCACGTACAAACAACACAAATATGTCTCCTGTAAAGGTGGCTGTGATGTTACTACACGACAAACCTCAGAGTAGTAGAAGGCGGCTGAGTGAAGGCCTGTGACGTTCCTGATCGGGTGCTGACGCGCTGTCCGTGCAGACGAGCACGTACTGGGCAGATTAGGCCGGCATGGAGCACTGTGATGAAACTGCTGGTATTGACAACTGGAAGCGCTGAAACAGAACTGCTGATACAGCCGGGCGGTACTGCTGGTGCAAAAATGGTTCAAATGGCTCTGAACACTATGGGACTTAACATTTGAGGTCATCAGTCCCCTAGAACTTAGAACTACTTAAAACTAACTAACCTAAGGACATAACACACATCCATACCCGAGGCAGGATTCGAACCTGCGACCGTAGTGGTCCGCGCGGTTCCAGATGGAAGCGCCTAGAACCGCTCGGCCACACCAGTCGGCACTACTGGTGCCTCTGACTTGGGATGTAGGGCGTAACTGAGTTCGCATGGCCTAACCAGTCGGGATCGGATGGATATTGCGCGTGTCGCTGCGAGGGTGTGTGACCTGGCGTTGCAAAATAAGTACCCACGGACAGCGCACTCTGTTGCTACAGGTAGCTTAAGCTGCCTATCGACGAGATTCAAGCCTCCCCCCCCCCCCCCCCCCCCGGTCAGAGGCTGAGGAGGCGTCATAACTCCGCGTAAACAGACCAGGCCATACAAGGAAACTATATCATTTCTCTCTCTGTCTCTAATTTTTTTTCTTTTTTTTGTCATCATCGGACTGGTTTGATGCAGCCCGCCACGATCTCCTTTCCTGCGCCAAGCTCTTTCTGTCAGAGTAGCACAAGCAACTTACGTCCTCAGTTATTTTCTGGATGTCTTCCAGTCTCCGTCTTCCTATACAGATTTACAGATTTTACCCTCTTCACTCCCTCTAGCACACATAGAATTTATTCTCCGATTTCTGAACACATGTCCTACCATCCCCTCATTACATTTCCAAAAATTTCTTTCTCAAAGTAAGATCTATGTTTAATACTAGCAGACGTCTGCTGGACAGAACTGCACTTTTTGCCAGTGCTAGTCTGATTTTTACGTCCTCCTTGCTCCGTCCGTCATTCATTTCTCGCTCTTCTCATTTCTGTTACTTCACCTTACTATCATCTCTCTTCGATTTACTCAATCCATACTCTTTACTCATTAGACTGTTCCTTCCATTCAGCAGATGATGTAATTCTTCTTTACTTTCCCCGAACTTTCACTGAGGATAACAATGCCATCACCGAATCATTGATATCCTTTCACCTTGAATTTTCATTGCACTCCTGAAACTTTCTTTTATTTCCATCATTGCTTCATCAACGTGCAGATTGAACAGTATGGGCGAAAGATTACAGCCCTGTCTTACACCCTTTTTAATCCGAGCACTTCGTTCTTGGTCATTCATTATTCCCTTTGGCTCTACTACATACTGTATATTACCCATCTCTCCCGATAGCTTAATCCTATTATCTCAGAATTTTGAACATCTTGCACCATTTTAGATTGTCGAACGCTTTTTCCAGGTCGACAAATCCTATGAACGTTTCTTGATTTTACTTTAGTCTTGCTTCCTTTATCAGCCGCGAAGTCGGAACTGGCTCTCTGGTGCCTTTACCTTTCCTAAAGCCAAAATGATCATCACCTAACACATCCTCAATTCTTCTGTACATTATTCTTGTCAGCAACTTGGATGCAGGAGGCGTTAAGGTGAGTGTGCAATAGTTTCTACTCTTGTCATCTCGTACCATCTTCAGAATTGTGTGGAAGATGCTCTTCCGAATGTCGGATGGCATGTCGCTAGACTCATACATTCTATATACCAGCGTGAATAGTCGTTTTGTTGCCACTTCCCCCAACGATTTTAGAAATTTGGATATAATGTTATCTATCTCTTGTGTCTTATTTGATCTTAAGTCTTCCAAAGCTCTCTTAAAGTCTGATTCAAATACTGGATTCCCTAGCCCTTCTAAATCTACTCCTGTCCTTCTATCGCATCAAATAAATCTTCCTCCTCATAGAGGCCTTCAATGTATTCCTCCCACCTATCCGCTTCCTCGTTGCATTTAACTGTGGAATTCCCATTGCACTCCTAATATTACCACCCTTGATTTTAATTTTACCGAGGATGGTGTTAACTTTTCCATATGCTGAGTCAGTCCATCATTTCTTTTTCGTGCCGCCATTTCGTCTTAGCTTCCCCGTACTTCCAGTTTATTTCTGTATTGTTGAATTTCTGTGAACATTTTTGAACTTCCTTCTTTCATCGCTCAGCTTGGTGTTTATGAGAGCCCTTTACACACGTCCTCCTAGTGGGGCAGTTGCGAGCATGGCCTGCCTTGTGTGCGGAGGAATCGACTGCCAGGCGGATACAACATACTATATTTATTAAAGCTTTAGAATTTGTCTCCAATTACGTACACAATAGAGAATGATGTAATTACAAGCAAAGTGGATATTTCGTAAACAGTGATGTCTGCTGTTACAGTCAAAAAGAATCTTGAGCAGTGTGACAACAGTGTATTGTCAGGAGACACACCTCAGCGTTTGAACAGGACAGACATGCCTCGTCTTTATTGAACAATAAGTTTTGCTAATGCCTATACTGTGCTATTAATGTTATGTATGTAAAGTAGCACAGACAGTGAACTTTAAGAATGTTTATTTCTACTTGTAAAAACTACTGACATTTACTCACCGGTAGCTAATGAGCGAAGCTTATATCGTGTGCAACGATTCACTCCCATGGGTGAAGGTAGATTGTGTGTGACGTAATTATTCAAGCATTGTGGTATTGTAGTCGCCGAGGACCCTTCCATCGTAACTAGTAATTTGTGAAATTCTTTGGCTTGGAGGACATCAAATTATTTATTTACGACTTTCCTAACTTCCTGTATATGAGTCAGAAGTCCCGCATCGCAGTGGGCATTAATTGCGTCTTCTCATTGTAGATTACCTGTGCAAATGTACGAAACCTCTGAACTCTCTTCTCAAGCCCAGGGTGTCAAACAGGCATTCTAAATAAATATGACCCTGGCTCTGTAAGGCATCTAATATCAGGTGCAGATCGTAAGAAAAATCATTAGAAATGCTGCTGTCAAGTATTCAGAATGCATGAATTAATAAAAGTGAAAGTTTGGGGTCTATTCTAGAAGGAAAAAAAAGCTATTCCCTTTTTTATTCTACATTTCGTATTTATCAACTTTTGCTTTCAGGCGTCAAGTGATAAACAATAATCATATTCAATTACTTTTGACAATCAATGACAAAATATTTAGTTCTTGGAAATATTGAAATGACGATTACTAAAATCGTTATCTCTACACATCAAAACTTTTTATCACAGGAAAGAATGAATATTAAAAATCTTCATCAGCTCATTTAAATCTACATTGTCGTAGCTGGTCAATGCACTGAGCTGGTGGAGAATAAATTTACTTTTTGTACCAATGAAAAACCCTCATGTAGGCAGTGTGAGGTTGAGTTGGTATCCTATCTTTTGATATTCAATGGTCAACGCGTACACAAGCTGGAGTGAGCAAAATGGAGACTCAACATTTACTGTGGCCTAATGTGCTATGGTACTTTACCAAGTGGAATCTGCAACGGCGTTGTCTCTGTGCTGGATGTGAGATGCTGATTCTCTACTCTGGCGTTGATTAAATTTACGCAGTCACAACTTTCCTACATTCCATAGAGCGCTAATCTTCCCCTAATCGAAATAATGGCTATTGCACACTTGGTATGGGTTGGAGTGACGTGCACAATTTCTTTGCCCCAAGAAACTCCCTCAGGAACATTTAACTACTGCTTCGCTATCTGTCGCCACGATACAAGAAGCAGAAAGCAAACTCCCACGGCTTTGTTTATTTCTTCCACACACTTGTGCGGTCCGCCGTGACACGAGAGAGAGAGAGAGAGAGAGAGAGAGAGAGACTGACTTAATTTTAGCTCTCAAAATGCTTTTATATAATGGGGATCTCCCCACTATGTTGTGCCAGCGTCGCCAAGTATGGCGTCAGCCAATCACCTTCTCGCTAGACGTGAATAAACATTTTTATTTTTATTTCTGGGTCGCGGCCTAGCCCTGTTAAAGACAAGTTGGCACTTACCCTCGCTCCCAGCCTTATTTACGCTAAAAGGAATAATGTATTGTTCTGGCCTTGCTAATGGAAGTTTTACGATATCGTTAGCAACCTTCTCGATTCATCCCCAAGATAAGTTTCACTTTAACTTGCTTGTTTCATGCCACCGTCCATATGTTGGTAGAGGTTGTTTTGTTAGTTTTCAACTACATGAGATTAAGTTCAAGTGCCTTTTGTTGATATAATGTAATTATTATTTTCTGAAGATCTCATACGTTATGGATAAAGTTCATGTAAGGTCTGTTAAATCCGCCTTTGAAGCGGCCTTTGTACCACTGGTAATGGATCATTGGCTGTTTAAGTACATTCTGGAATTCCTATAGGTGCCTTCCTTAAATTTATTATTGCATTTAACTAATGATGAATATCCAACCACTTACATGGAGGACACTGGACCTCCACAATATATTTCACTTCCACGAGAATAGTTACTTTTTATTCCTAGTCGTAATCAAATTCCGCTAGCTTGGTTGTGTGGAAAGATTAAGGATGTAGAATTCACATATTCGGGCACTTTGGAACGATAATTATACTGGATTTAAGGTGAGGTAAGTTTGGCATGTGGGTGAAGTGTGGCTGGCCTGCAAGTAAACAGTACTGGCAGCTAAGTCAGCAGCAACACAGTGCCACACATCCCTGTAAACTGCCGCCTACTGTAACAGTGAGCCACGTAAGATATAGGCTGAGTTAAGTGTATTGCAGTCACTAAATTAGTTGCACATTCGAATAGTTTTAAGTCGGTGGTCACAAAATCAAGTGGATAACGTGTAAAGTAAATCAATGATGAACTTCCCAAAGGAACCATCCTGGAGTTCACCTAAGGAAAACCCGTAGTAATCTAAATACTTAGGGCAGGATAGGTATTTGAACACTCTTCCTGTCCAACGTTTTAAATACTGCTGCAGTACGATCAGTCAAAACGATAGTGCAGTATATAAGCATTTCGTGGAACAACAGACAAGTCTGCATATGAAATTTAGTCTATGGTCTGCTCTCGAATAATCCTGGAGCGAGACGCATTTTAATTTCACACGATATTTATTATGCATCATGTCGCTAATTGCAAATAATGTTTTGTTCATTGGCTTCCACCGCCAGTATCAGTTAAAATAAAATCCTTTTGGGCATTGGGCTACATTACTGCGAAACTAAAACCGCCATTTCAATCGAGGTTTCAAGCGTGTTTGTTGTGGTTCTCTTCTATTTCCCTACGCTACGTGTTTGGAATAGGTCCTCTAATGTGCCTTACAAGAAAAAAATTGTTGATAATACTTTGCAGTTATTACAGCAGTGATTTATATAATATGTGATAGCCCAGCGGCCGTTTATTTTTCTAAGTTCTTGTTTTCTGCACAACTACAGAAAATAATGAGCGTTATTTTGCTGTTATTTGCCGGGAGTAAGGTTGAGGTAACTCAAGGGACAGTAGAGCGCATCTACTAGCAACGGGGAGAACAGAAAATGAAATTCCCTCAATAAAAGTAATCTACCCATATATAGATGCTTACGAACAAATATTTTTACCATACTAATAGTTTCACATCTACGTAAGGGAAATATAACTATTAGCCACTGTTTCATGTCCTATTTATTAAAAAATAGCGCAGTTAGCACTTCAGAAACGCTGCGTTCTTCTTCAGGCAGCTACCCACATTTACTTCTGTTTTCAACTACCATTTCGGTATTTCTGATGGGGCTGTTTCTTGACGAATAAAATGTATAATAATGTAATCGACAACGCTTTCTAAGTAATATTTTATCATTACTACCAGCTTCGGATGAATTGGGCCATCTAAAGTGTAGTACTGATGCCGAAATTGTTGTCAGCTACTCAGCGTTGTATACCTCGTTTCGTTCATTATACACTACTGGCCACTAAAACTGCTACACCACGAAGATAGCGTGTTACAGACGCGATATTTAAACGACAGGAAGAAGATGTTGTGATATGCAAATGATTAGCTTTTCAGAGCATTCACACAAGGTTGGCACCGGTGGCGACACCTGCAACGTGCTGACATGAGGAAAGTTTCCAACCGATTTATCATACACATACAGCAGTTGACAGGCGTTGCCTGGTGAAACGTTGTTGTGATGCCTCGTGTAAGGAGGAGAAATGCGTACCATCACGTTTCAGACTTTGATAAAGGTCGGATTGTAGCCTATCGCGATTGCAGTTTATCGTATCGCGACATTGCTGCTAGCGTTGATCGAGAACCAATGGCTGTTAGCAGAATATGGAATCGGTGGGTTCAGGAGGGTAATACGGAACGCCGTGCTGGATCCTAACGGCCTCGTATCACTAGCAGTCGAGATGACAGGCATCTTATCCGCATGGCTCTAACAGAACGTGCAGCCACGTCTCGATCCCTGGGGACGTTTGCAAGACAAAAACCATCTGCACGAACAGTTCGACGGAGTTTTCAGCAGAATGGACTATCAGCTCGGAGATCATGGCTGCGGTTACCCCTGACGCTGCATCATAGACAGGAGCGCCTGCGATGGTGCACTCAACGACGAACCTGGGTGTACGAATGGCAAAGCGTCATTTTTTCGGATGAATTCAGGTTCTGTTTACAGCATCATGATGGTGGCATCCGTGTTTGGCGACATCGCAGTCAACGTACACTGGAAGCATGAATTCGTCATCGCCATACTGGCGTATCACCCGACGTGATGGGATGGGGTGCCATTGGTTACACGTCTCGGTTACCTCTTGTTCGCATTGACGACACTTTGAACAGTGGACGTTACATTTCAGATGCGTTACTACCCGTGGCTCTACCCTTCCTTCGATCCCTGCGAATCCCTACATTTCAGCAGTATAATGCAAGACCGTATGTTGCAGGTCCTGCACGGGCCTTTCTGGATACAGAAAATGTTCGACTGCTGCCCTGGCCAGCACATTCTCCAGGCCTCTGATCAACTGAAAACGTCTAGTCAATGGTGGCCGAGCAACTGGCTCGTCACAATACGCCAGTCACTACTCTTGATGAACTGTGGTATCGTGTTGTAGCTGCATGGGCAGCTGTACCTGTACACGCCATCCAAGCTCTGTTTGACTCAATGCCCAGGCGTATCAAGGCCGTTGTTACGGACAGAGGTGGTTGTTCTGGGTACTGATTTCTCAGTATCTATGAACCCAAATTGCGTGAAAATGTAATCACATGTCATTTCTAGTATAATATATTTGTCCAATGCTTATCCGTTTATCACCTGCGTAATGAAAGACGTGAGTGACGTCTGCAACAAAATGGAGCCTTTCTGTGTAAGTATTAGTTGTTGTCAGTTCTTTGTAGTTTTCTTTAGACGGATTACTGAATTTACACACTCATATTCCATTATGTTAATATTCGAAAAATAGTCTGATATTCTTGTATTTTGAAAAACGTTGAAATAACAACGCTGATTTTTCCGTTCGTAAAGAGATTCATTTTACATTTAATTTCGTATCAAATACGTAGTTACAACAACCACCGCGGCTCGTGAAATTATTTCCAGTATCTGCGGCGGGTTGCAAAAATGGTTCAAACGGCTCTGAGCACTATGGGACTTAACATCTTAGGTCATCACTCCCCTGGAACTTGGAACTACTTAAACCTAACTAACCTAAGGACATCACACACATCCATGCCCGAGGCAGGATTCGAACCTACCACCGTAGTGGTCGCACGGTTCCAGACTGTAGCGCCTAACCAATGTAACGACTATAAAATTGTTCCAGACTGAAGCGCCTAGAACCGCACGGCCACCGCGGCCGGCGCAGCGGGTTGCAGTACTGGAACGTACTCAGCCGGTACAAGTGCACATCCGAAAATCGGCTGTGAAGCTAAGTGTACAGTACGGTTTTCTAGTTCTACTTTTAAGAGGATATCCAAAATCTGGAATACAAAAGGATAACGACGCACACCAGGCTACGCTGGGGATGGCGACAGTGCCCCGGTGCTTTAATTTACTTCAGAAGATGGTCTAATTCGGTCGAAACCTATAACAAAACTTAAAGAAGAAAGTGATATTAATTGTGTTGTTCGTTTAATAAATGAAGCATATATGGTGCAAGGTTGCCATTCCTTAGAAAAATATTACCTGAATGTTCATACAAAGTTATGAACGACGAAATACGCCTCCAGTCATTGTATCTGACCGATTAATAAAGCGGTCTGACTTTGAAGTGGATACAGGAGATGGAAGAGCTTTCGCAAAGTGCAGCGAGAGAGAGCATGTTACTCAGAAGTAACTGAATAGTTTGCTGAACTAAACTGCAACGTTCCAAAGTGTAGTAACTGTGCCTTATAGGATAGACTTTTGCAGTGACAAATGTTACTGCGGTCTGTTGCCTACATTATCTAATAATCGAAACACAAACAGCATGTGTAATGAAAACATATCGATTACATCTTCTCCGTCGCCAGTGCCTTGCCCGGAATGATAAAAATATCTTGCGAAAGATAAATGTCATCGTGGCAAGCATATGCTTGGAACTCGTTTTACACGGAACAAATATTAAGTATTAACACAGAGGCAAGTTACACGCTGCAGAATTTGTAACCAAAGTAAACTATATGCTAATGAATTTTTGAAGTTCATTTGTATGAAAAATCCAGTAATATATCCCACTGAATTTGGGAAGTCCATCTATATGAAAAATCCAGTATAACTTGTGAACAGAAGTGATGCACAAGTTAGCCATTATGGCTACGAACAGACAACAGGTCAGAACATTTATCATGGCTACCAAACATTATACCTAACAGTTATATGAAAATAACTTCACAAGGCTCTGAGAGGGAGACTTACCAGTGAGAGCAGCTGTTTGTAAGTCATAAATGGTTAACTCCTAGACGAATGCTGATCATTGCGTGTTTTCAAGCAATTAAAGCCAGAAAAGAGATCGATCATTATGTACAGCCAGTCCACATATGAGATCCAACACAAAAAGGACACGATTTTCCTAACCTCAACACTACCACAGTTTCCAGTGCATGCAACCCGACTGGTCACTGTTTGCAGCTATCTCATTTTTAAATTCGAAGTTGCTGGTCCAACGTGCCCATGTCAGACATACTTGTCTGAGTCCTTCTGCTCCGACGATTGTCCAGGACGATAGAGACGAGACTGCCGTGTATTTGAAACTGCGTGAGGAAACGAACCGCGCAATGTGCGCCTGTGAGAAACTACTCGTAGCTCGGCTTTCTCGGAAGTGACGTTAAAGTAACGTGTACGTTTCCAGCAGTACATTTAGAGTCAGCCGAGCGTGACACTGGTACCAGATTCTGCTATGGGTGAGTAGAGCTTCGAAAATGGCAACATATTCGCAGCAATTGTAGCTGTCATCTCAGGTTCCTGCCTAACCACACACTAACACTTAAATATTGGGTTTTTCATAGGTGAATGTGTACATCTGATAGATAATTTGAAAAAAGCATATTTGTGCCATGAGCTGTTCAATTACATGTTTATCCTCCGTCGATTTCGATTATTACAGTCATCTTCTTATTTAAAAAAAAATACTTAAATACCATATAGGCATTTATTTTAAGTACCACCTCACGCCGGAAGGGTGTTGATATCGATTTTCCACCAGCTCTCTAAGCATTATATCAAATGTTTCCCCGTTTATCTCCTGACAGAGGAACAAGTACCCTCATTCTCTTTCATCGCCGCATTCGCGTTGCGCTCTTGTGACATAAGTGATGTTTTTCAAAACGTACATCCCTAAACAATGTTCTTGTTATTAAAATAGATGTTTTGAAGCGTCTTCTGCTTCTGGCACTGTGTATTCTTAGGGTACTTGCGTGTACATTTTATATGTGATATTATGGTCTGTTCTTTTTCCTAGTCACGCATTTCTTCTGTACTTGGATGTTAGGACGGATGGCAGCGAAATGTAGTGGCTGGCTTCATCCGCGTGTGATGCCTTCTTGGTCAATTAATACTGTAATTAATTTCGTCTAATGCCAACGAGTGGGTAATTCATAACATAATGAGACTTTGCTTACGTTGTTCCAGATACCAATTGTCGCCATCATTTCGGTTGTTGCTTAATGTCTGATGCAGAAGTTTAAACGTAACGAGATGGAATTCTTCCATTTGTTACCATCCTAACCTTTAGAATTTTCTTGTCTTCTAATTATTAGAGTGCATCAAAGCAAAAAAAGTTTTTCAAAGATCATAGTTCACTAAATTATTTGAATGTCAATAATTTCCGTGGCATCGTTTCCAATAAATTGTCTTAAGAGACATCTATATTGAAGTTGCCACAGTACCAAGTGGTCGTAAGAAATACTATAAACCGATAATCGTTTATTCTCAAAACGATCTAGCTCATCGGATAGCCCTAATTACACACTTTCCAACAAGCGGTTTATAATTTCCTAAAAGAAATTAATCCAGATGTTATTAGTAAGTAAAACTCTCACCCCTCCCATAAAAATTTCTTTCATTTTTTGAGTTGTTAAACTTATTTAATTCGCTGATCTGCTTTTATACTCGTGTAATCATAGTTTTTACGAACACTTGATGAATTAAGAAATCGGATAAATTAGAGAAGTAGCGTACCTGGAGATATACAGTGTATTACACAAACAGATCATCTGACTTTATTATATTTGCTGTTATCTAACATACAGCTAATGAAAATAATTCCGTGAATCCATAGGATCTCGTGAGTACTAAATTTCAACTGTATATTACTGTAAAGTAAAATATAAGTAGGTAAGTATTAGGTGTTATAAATAAATTGTTTATACATCTGTCTTTATAAATCCCCATTGGACAGCTAGTAGACAGTATACGCTTGGCTATCACCATGGTAGCCTCTGCATGTTGGGCTCTGCATTAACATATCGGTATGAAAATCCGTCTCTACTTACGAACCGGTTAACACCTCATTGCCGGAGTCCAGTGTTAGCTTTCCCGCGATTAGCATCTCCGTGTAAGGACTCGCCTGTTGCCCGAAAAGTGTAGATAGAATTTTTCTGACGAACAGCTTATGTCAAAATGAGATTCTCCTTGTCAAAATCCTATTAAATATCTTTCTGAACTTTTTTAGGGTTTACTTATGTGAACTGTCTCTACCAACCTTCATTTGAAACTTGTTTTCGCCTTAGATGTTTTAATGGTTTATGTAGCTTTCTCTGAGAAGTGTATATGATTGGCTGTTGTTTTATGAACTGTTATCTGTCTAGGTCACTGTGTATAGATACTTTAGTGGTCAATTATTTATGGAACGGCTCGTCATATATGTTGCCACAGTCAACGATTACAAATGACGTAGGTTCTAACCTGGTGTTTGTAAATACGAGCTGGACTGATAGGAGACGTTAATCATATTTGTATGGACAGTAATAAATCTACTAATAAGACGACTGTAAATCAGTATTGCTCCATGTTCTATTTTTCAATTTAGTTAAAAACCCAACACTTTTCGGCAAGAGATTGAGATGCTACCGACCAACTTCAGTCTGCAACCAGGTTAATAAAATTACAATTGGTCATTTAATTTTGTCCTGTATTATGTTAATTCAGGAGCTGCTTGTTGCACTAGGTGCGTGCACTCAGCCTGTTTTCTTAATAATATTACACTCATCCGTATAGACTTCGCAGTCATTTGGTTTGCTGTTATCTATTCCATCAACATATAGTGTGTGTTGGAGTTGAGAAAAAGTTTATCTGTGCACGAACAGCTCACACGAAATCTCTAGCATTGTTTTTACGATCTGTTAAATTAGTTATTGTATTTCGTTCCAGTCAGCATTCTATTATTGTGCCGGCCGCGGTGGTCTCGCGGTTCTAGGCGCGCAGTCCGGAACCGCGCGACTGCTACGGTCGCAGGTTCGAATCCTGCCTCGGGCATGAATGTGTGTGATGTTCTTAGGTTAGTTAGGTTTAAGCAGTTCTAAGTTCTAGGGGACTGATGACCTCAGATGTTAAGTCCCATAGTGCTCAGAGCCATTTGAACCATTTTTTTCTGTTATTGTGGCATCCATCTTGGTAAACGCTGAGCAATAGATAATCAAAAGTACTGAGACGCGACACGTTATACAGTCACGTCACGTCTTCACATTCGGTCCTTGCCCATGAAGGTGGATCTGTTGGCGTGCTGCCAGAACGTATGGTAGCTCTCAGTGTGTGGCTAACGGGGTTTCGAAGCAGAGAGACCAAGGCGGGGCTCGCGACTACGAGACGTCTGGGTCGAGTTGTGAGACGCCGATAGAGGCGTGGGCAGAGTCTGTTACCGATGTAAGACGTGCGGGGAACGTTCTTATACAGGGTGTTACAAAAAGGTACGGCCAAACTTTCAGGAAACATTCCTCACACACAAATAAAGAAAAGATGTTATGTGGACATGTGACCGGTAACGCTGAATTTCCATGTTAGAGCTCATTTTAGATTCGTCAGTATGTACTGTACTTCGTCGATTCACCGCCAGTTGGCCCAATTGAAGGAAGGTAATGTTGACTTCGGTGCTTGTGTTGACATGCGACTCATTGCTCTACAGTACTAGCATCAAGCACATCAACAGGTTTGTGTTCATCACGAACGTGGTTTTGCAGTCAGTGCAATGTTTACAAAAGCGGAGTTGGCAGATGCCCGTTTGATGTACGGATTAGCACGGGGCAATAGCCGTGGCGCGGTACTTTTGTATCGAGACAGATTTCCAGAACGAAGGTGTCCCGACAGGAAGACGTTCGAAGCAATTGATCAGCGTCTTAGGGAGCACGGAACATTTCAGCCCATGACCCGTGACTGGGGAAGACCTAGAACGACGAGGACACCTGCAATGGACGAGGCAATTCTTCGTGCAGTTGACGATAACTCTAATGTCAGCGTCAGGGAAGTTGCTGCTGTACAAGGTAACGTTGACCACGTCACTGATGGAGAGTACTACGGGAGAACCAGTTGTTTCCGTACCGTGTACAGCGTGTGCAGGCACTATCAGCAGCTGACTGGCCTCCACGGGTCCACTTCTGCGAATGGTTCATACAACAATGTGTCAATCCTCATTTCAGTGCAAATGTTCTCTCTACGGATGAGGCGTTATTCCAACGTGATCAAATTGTAAATTTTCACAATCAACATGTGTGGGCTGACGAGAATCCGCACGCAATTGTGCAATCACGTCATCAACACAGATTTTCTGTGAAGGTTTGGGCAGGCATTGTTGGTGATGTCTTGATTGGGCCCCATGTTCTTCCACCTACGCTCAATGGAGCACGTTATCATGATTTCATACGGGATACTCTACCTGTGCTGCTAGAACATGTGCCTTTACAAGTACGACACAACATGTGGTTCATGCACGATGGAGCTCCTGCACATTTCAGTCGAATTGTTCGTACGCTTCTCATCAACAGATTCGGTGACCGATGGATTGGTAGAGGCGGACCAATTCCATGGCCTCCACGCTCTCCTGACCTCAACCCTCTTCACTTTCATTTATGGGGGCATTTGAAAGCTCTTGTCTACGCAACCCCGGTACCAAATGTAGAGACCCTTCGTGCTCGTATTGTGGACGGCTGTGATACAATACGCCATTCTATAGGGCTGCATCAGCGCATCAGGGATTCCATGTGACGGAGGGTGGATGATGTATCCTCGCTAACGGAGGACATTTTGAACATTTCCTGTAACAAAGTGTTTGAAGTCACGCTGGTGCGTTCTGTTGCTGTGTGTTTCCATTCCATGATTAATGTGATTTGAAGAGAAGTAATAAAATGAGCTCTAACATGAAAAGTAAGCGTTTCCGGACACATGTCCACCTCACATATTTTCTTTCTTTGTGTGTGAGGAATGTTTCCTGAAATTTTGGCCGTACGTTTTTGTAACACCCTGTATACTCTAGGAATAGTTGCCTTGCGGTGCTCGGCTTACTCGCGTCTGCACAGTGGTCAGACTATTGGTGGTCTTGTTATTGGAAGTTACCAAATCCAGTTGATTTTGGCCCCGCCGCATTCGACTTTGTTCGTAGAACATGCTGGGGTAACATACTTAATAAGTTGTACTGTTTCCATTTGAAGACTCCGCAGGTTTTTGTAATTGCAGTTCGTACGTTTGATGGCATTAACGCTGAGGTCTTGAAGATGGTGCTTTTACGCGTTGAAACTTGTAGCAAGTTTTGTATAAGCGACATTTGAATTACA
Source organism: Schistocerca americana (assembly GCF_021461395.2). NCBI lineage: Eukaryota > Metazoa > Arthropoda > Insecta > Orthoptera > Acrididae > Schistocerca > Schistocerca americana. The sequence goes on along the minus strand of NC_060124.1, from coordinate 92,660,983 downwards.
ATACAGCTGTTCGTTTCAGTTTTAATTATTCAAGAAATTCACGTCTTATCAAAACCATCTCTGTGCCAACTTATGAAATATTCTTCTCAGCGCAGTATGTTCACTGTTAGCAGAATTATTACTTTAGTAGATCGTGTAAGAATTCATAACCACATTTGCCTGGTTCAGCACTGCTACTGGTGCGTGAAAGCTATAGCCACGAGGGGAATTGAATTACACGTGTCAGAGAGCGTCCATTCACGAACTTCAAGGAAGAGGCGATTTCTGTGCGGAGCCTTTGAGAAGCCACACACACCTGCGCGGGTCGGAATATCGTGAATCGGGTGGACGGACTAGGGGAGCCGTCTTTCACCGTCGTTGGCGCATGAGCAGTACGTAATTACCGCGCTGCCGCCTTCCTTTCAACGGTCTGCCGTCCACGTCATTAAAATCTCCTGAAAGAAGTTGCTCCGCTCCTTGTTACAAGCTGGTCTCTCGGACGAGGATTCGCTGGAATCCCGCGACGAAATTTTAATTAACACGTCATTGTCGCTTCCTGATCCTGTGAAGAAAGAATGGCGTGTGCCCCCTTTTATTCCTTTTCTATCTACTCTTTGCAGCGCAGCGTCGTCGGTGATAAGTTTCCGTGGCAGGCAGAATGGCGACTTCCTGACAAAAATGTCAACAAAATCCTCTACTGTGTTCTACAAAATGAGACGTACATTTGCCAGTCTATTATCTGTTATTATTCGTTTTCGACAACTGATTCATATTTAAGCGCAAACATCTCACCCCATAGTGTATGACAGAAACAATACAATCTTTAAAAAATTTTCATATCTCAGCGTTATGGCCTACTAATTACAGGTCCCAATCGTACTCTTACACAGCAGATCTACCTGGGTTAGACAAAAATGTGAAAACAACAACAACACAAAACAATACCTAGTAGACGGTGTCGGAAGTTCCATGCGGCTTTTCGCGGTTGATGCTGTAGTATACAGAGAAGTTGCAGCATTAGAAAACTGCAGCGAAATGCAGGAAGATCTGCAGCGGATAGGCACTTGGTGCAGGGAGTGGCAACTGACCCTTAACATAGACAAATGTAATGTACTGCGAATACATAGAAAGAAGGATCCTTTATTGTATGATTATATGATAGCGGAACAAACACTGGTAGCAGTTACTTCTGTAAAATATCTGGGAGTATGCGTGCGGAACGATTTGAAGTGGAATGATCATATAAATTGTTGGTAAGGCGGGTACCAGGTTGAGATTCATTGGGAGAGTCCTTAGAAAATGTAGTCCATCAACAAAGGAGGTAGCTTACAAAACACTCGTTCGACCTATACTTGAGTATTGTTCATCAGTGTGGGATCCGAACCAGGTCGGGTTGACGGAGGAGATAGAGAAGATCCAAAGAAGAGCGGTGCGTTTCGTCACAGGGTTATTTGGTAAGCGTGATAGTGTTACGGAGATGTTTAGCAAACTCAAGTGGCATACTCTGCAAGAGAGGCGCTCTGCATCGCGGTGTAGCTTGCTGTCCAGGTTTCGAGAGGGTGTGTTTCTGGATGAGGTATCGAATATTTTGCTTTCCCCTACTTAGACCTCTCGAGATCAAGAATGTAAAATTAGAGAGATTCGAGCGCGCACGGAGGCTTTCCGGCAGTCATTCTTCCCGCGAACCATACGCGACTGGAACAGGAAAGGGAGATAACGACAGTGGCACGTAAAGTGCCCTCCGCCACATAACGTTGGGTGGCTTGTGGAGTATAAATGTAGATGTACCATACTGTGTAGAAAAGTCTTTAGAATTCTAAGTAGTTTCCAGTCGTCTCGGGTTGGATACATACAGGTGCTGTATGGTTATCAAGGAACTCTTCTTGCAAAACAGTGGCTAGTTCATGTAACGGTGGTGGAGATGAATAGCTATCACGCACTCTTTTCACCAAAGTAGACCACAAAGGGTCAATAATATCGAGACTGCGGTGATCAGGGCAGATGCAGTTCATTCTCGTGCTCATGATACCATTCCTAGACGATGTGAGCTGTGTGAATAGGGACTCTATCGTCTTGGAATTCAGCAGCACCATTGTGGAGTAAACGTTGTGGATCTGAACAGCCAAAATTGTCACATAATGTGACCTTGTAGTGCAACGATGGGGCCCGCGGAATACCATGATATGGCTCCCCAAAACATCACCGAACGACCGCCGTGTTTCACTATTGGGACGTAAACCTTGCCACAAACTGGTATCAGTGTATGTTGTATCTATTGTATTGTATGTTAACTGGGGGCCTACAAACGACGGAGAGGCTCCGTCCCCGATGCAGCCACAGTGGTCGACAACCCCACATCTACATCTACATCTATACTCCGCGAGCCACCTTACGGTGTGTGGCGGAGGGTACTTATTGTACCACTATCTGATCCCCCCTTCCCTGTTCCATTCACGAATTGTGCGTGGGAAGAACGACTGCTTGTAAGTCTCCGTATTTGCTCTAATTTCTCGGATCTTTTCGTTGTGATCATTACCCGAGATATATGTGGGCGGTAGTAATATGTTGCCCATCTCTTCCCGGAATGTGCTCTCTCGTAATTTCGATAATAAACCTCTCCGTATTGCGTAACGCCTTTCTTGAAGTGTCCGCCACTGGAGCTTGTTCAGCATCTCCGTAACGCTCTCGCGCTGACTAAATGTTCCCATGACGAATCGCGCTGCTTTTCGCTGGATCATGTCTATCTCTTCTATTAATCCAACCTGGTAAGGGTCCCATACTGATGAGCAATACTCAAGAATCGGACGAACAAGCGTTTTGTAAGCTACTTCTTTCGTCGATGAGTCACATTTTCTTAGAATTCTTCCTATGAATCTCAACCTGGCGCCTGCTTTTCCCACTATTTGTTTTATGTGATCATTCCACTTCAGATCGCTCCGGATAGTAACTCCTAAGTATTTTACGGTCGTTACCGCTTCCAATGATTTACCACCTATGGCATAATCGTACTGGAATGGATTTCTGCCCCTATGTATGCGCATTATATTACATTTATCTACGTTTAGGGAAAGCTGCCAGCTGTCGCACCATGCATTAATCCTCTGCAGGTCCTCCTGGAGTACGTACGAGTCTTCTGATGTTGCTACTTTCTTGTAGACAACCGTGTCATCTGCAAATAGCCTCACGGAGCTACCGATGTTGTCAACTAAGTCATTTATGTATATTGTAAACAATAAAGGTCCTATCACGCTTCCCTGCGGTACTCCCGAAATTACCTCTACATCTGCAGATTTTGAACCGTTAAGAATGACATGTTGTGTTCTTTCTTCTAGGAAATCCTGAATCCAATCACAAACCTGGTCCGATATTCCGTAAGCTCGTATTTTTTTCACTAAACGTAAGTGCGGAACCGTATCAAATGCCTTCCTGAAGTCCAGGAATACGGCATCAATCTGCTCGCCAGTGTCTACGGCACTGTGAATTTCTTGGGCAAATAGGGCGAGCTGAGTTTCACATGATCTCTGTTTGCGGAATCCATGTTGGTTATGATGAAGGAGATTTGTATTATCTAAGAACGTCATAATACGAGAACACAAAACATGTTCCATTATTCCACAACAGATTGACGTAAGCGAAATAGGCCTATAATTATTCGCATCTGATTTATGACCCTTCTTGAAAATGGGAACGACCTGCGCTTTCTTCCAGTCGCTAGGTACTTTACGTTCTTCCAGCGATCTACGATAAATTGCTGATAGAAAGGGGGCAAGTTCTTTAGCATAATCACTGTAGAATCTTAAGGGTATCTCGTCTGGTCCGGACGCTTTTCCGCTACTAAGTGATAGCAGTTGTTTTTCAATTCCGATATCGTTTATTTCAATATTTTCCATTTTGGCGTCCGTACGACGGCTGAAGTCAGGGACCGTGTTACGATTTTCCGCAGTGAAACAGTTTCGGAACACTGAATTCAGTATTTCTGCCTTTCTTCGGTCGTCCTCTGTTTCGGTGCCATCGTGGTCAACGAGTGACTGAATAGGGGATTTAGATCCGCTTACCGATTTTACATATGACCAAAACTTTTTAGGGTTCTTGTTTAGATTGTTTGCCAATGTTTTATGTTCGAATTCGTTGAATGCTTCTCTCATTGCTCTCTTTACGCTCTTTTTCGCTTCGTTCAGCTTTTCCTTATCAGCTATGATTCGACTACTCTTAAACCTATGATGAAGCTTTCTTTGTTTCCGTAGTACCTTTCGTACATGATTGTTATACCACGGCGGATCTTTCCCCTCGCTTTGGACCTTAGTCGGTACGAACTTATCTAAGGCGTACTGGACGATGTTTCTGAATTTTTTCCATTTTTGTTCCACATCCTCTTCCTCAGAAATGAACGTTTGATGGTGGTCACTCAGATATTCTGCGATTTGTGCCCTATCACTCTTGTTAAGCAAATATATTTTCCTTCCTTTCTTGGCATTTTTTATTACACTTGTAGTCATTGATGCAACCACTGACTTATGATCACTGATACCCTCTTCTACATTCACGGAGTCGAAAAGTTCCGGTCTATTTGTTGCTATGAGGTCTAAAACGTTAGCTTCGCGATTTGGTTCTCTAACTATCTGCTCGAAGTAATTCTCGGACAAGGCAGTCAGGATAATGTCACAAGAGTCTCTGTCCCTGGCTCCAGTTCTGATTGTGTGACTATCCCATTCTACACCTGGTAGATTGAAGTCTCCCCCTATTACAATAGTATGATCACGAAACTTCTTCACGACGTTCTGCAGGTTCTCTCTGAGGCGCTCAACTACTACGGTTGCTGATGCAGGTGGTCTATAGAAGCATCCGACTATCATATCTGACCCACCTTTGATACTTAACTTAACCCAGATTATTTCACATTCGCATTCGCTAATAACTTCACTGGATATTATTGAATTCTTTACTGCTATAAATACTCCTCCACCATTGGCGTTTATCCTATCCTTGCGGTATATATTCCATTCTGTGTCTAGGATTTCGTTACTGTTCACTTCCGGTTTTAACCAACTTTCCGTTCCTAATACTATATGCGCACTATTTCCTTCAATAAGAGATACTAATTCAGGAACCTTGCCCTGGATACTCCTGCAGTTTACCAATATTACGTTAACTTTTCCTGTTTTTGGTCTCTGAGGACGGACGTTCTTTATCAACGATGATAATGTCCTCTCTGGTAAGCCGTCAGGTATTTTATCGTTTCGCCCAAGGGGGGGTCCCTCTAACCTAAAAAACCCCCGTGTGCACGCCACACGTACTCTGCTACCCTAGTAGCTGCTTCCGGTGTGTAGTGCACGCCTGACCTGTCTAGGGGGGCCCTACAGTTCTCCACCCAATAACGGAGGTCGATGAATTTGCAACCATTATAGTCGCAGAGTCGTCTGAGCCTCTGGTTTAGACCCTCCACACGGCTCCAAACCAGAGGACCGCGATCGACTCTGGGCACTATGCTGCAGATATTAAGCTCAGCTTGCACTCCGCGTGCGATGCTGGTTGTCTTCACCAAATCAGCCAGCCGCCGGAAGGAACCAAGGATGGCCTCAGAACCCAAGCGGCAGGCGTCATTCGTTCCGACATGTGCTACTATCTGCAGCCGGTCACACCCAGTGCGTTCAATAGCTGCCGGAAGGGCCTCCTCCACATTACGGACGAGACCCCCCGGCAAGCACACCGAGTGCACACTGGCATTCTTCCCCGACCTACCCGCTATTTTCCTAAGGGGCTCCATAACCCGCCTAACGTTGGAGCTCCCTATAACTAATAGGCCCGCCCTCTGTGACTGTCGGGACCTTGCCGGAGAATCGGCCACTGGCCCAACAGGCGAGGCATCCTGTGGTGGCTCGGAAACGATGTCATCACCACTAGGAAGCACCCCGTACCTGTTGGAAAGGGGTAAGGCAGCTGCCACGCGGCCAGATCCCACCTTCGCCTTTCGGCCAGCCACGCGCGAGCCCACCACTGTCCGCCATTCACCCTGGAGTGATGACTGACCGGTAAGATGCTCACTGCCGGAAGACGCAGCGACATCAGGGGTTCCATGTGATTCCAAGGCCACCGAAGTAGGCATAGGTCTCACCACAGTTGCCCCAACGCCACTACGAGCCGACGCCTGCGCCTCGAGCTCGATGAGCCTAACAGACAAAGCCTCCACCTGCCCCCGAAGAGTGGCCAATTCTCCTTGCGTCCGCTCACAACAACCACAGTCCCTACACATGACTATGTTTACCCTACTCTATACGGTGACAAATTCCCAAGATAATCTTCTGATGAGCTACTCTGATAATCAAGAAACACTCACTGAAATACGAGACGCGAAAACTACGCTAGGTTTTCCCAGAAAAACTATTTTAAAGCTAAGCGCAGCAAATAAGTACAAAAACGCTTTATACAAACAGTACTCGCTGCTGCTGGTGCTCTCGCTCTGGCTGTCACAAGACGGCAACCGCAGTCCACTTCACCTCTCCGCCGCCCCACACCGAACCCAGGGTTATTGTGCGGTTCGACCCCCGGTGGACCCCCCAGGGAACGTCTCACGCCAGACGACTGTAACCCTTATGTTTGCGTGGTAGAGTAATGGTGGTGTATGCCTTGGTGGAGAACTTGTTTGCGCTACAATCGACGACATAGTGTGGCTGAGGCGGAATAAAGGGAACCAGCCCGCATTCGCCGTGGCAGGTGGAAAACCGCCTAAAAACCATCCACAGACTGGCCAGCTCACCGCGCTTCGACGCAAGTCCGACAGTCGGATTCGTGCCGGGGACCAGGCGCTCCTTCCCGCTAGGAAAGCCGCGGCTTAGACCGCACGGCCAACCGGGCGGGCAAGGAATTAGTGTGGAACAAGACTCATCCTATCAAATGACATTCTTCCACTGCACCATACCCCAGATGTGTTCGGCACCACGTTGCCATGTTATAGGCATTTGAATCACTGGTGAACGATTTTTGAATTCCAGCTCACACGGTGATTCCACGCTTTTGGAGTTCCCTTCGGGTTGTACTGGTGCTGACACAGTTCGCTAGTGCCACAGTGAGTTCTTCGGCGACTTTTTCGCCTACATTCCTCTTAGTTTACGTCACAAGCCTCTTCAATGACCGTCCGTCGCGCTCACTCAACACGCCTTGTCATCCGCGTTGTTACTTAGCAGTTGCAGTCATGGACTGTGCGGCTGGTCCCGGCGGAGGTTCGAGTCCTCCCTCGGGCATGGATGTGTGTGTTTGTCCTTAGGATACTTTAACTTAAGTATTGTGTAAGCTTAGGGACTGATGACCTTAGCAGTTAAGTCCCATAAGGTTTCACACACATTTGAACATTTTTGAACTTAGCAGACGATGTTTTTCCGCTTTCCCTGGATGTGATGTAAATCTTCGACATATTGCCTCTTGAAACTCGAAACACTTCTACTACCGTCGTCACGGAAACACCCCCATACGGGGAACAACAATTTGCCGACTTTCGAAGTCACTGTGGATTCAAAAGGTTCAAATGGCTCTGAGCACTATGGGACTTAATATCTGAGGTCATCAGTCCCCTAGAACTTAGAACTACTTAAACCTAACTAACCTAAGGACATCACACACATCCATGCCCGAGGCAGGTTTCGAACCTGCGACCGTAGCGGTCGCGCGGTTCCAGACTGTAGCGCCTAGAACCGCTCGGCCACTCCGGCCGGCCAGTCACTGTGGAGCTAAGTCTTAGTCGCACATGTTGTCAGTGCACCTGAGCATATATCTGTGATGGATTGACAATTCAGCACAAATTTAGCCACAATTTACGATGTAATAAGTGTCGTACTAATCGGATCTTGTGGGACTCTCGCAGTCAAAAGGCTGCATTTTGACGACATGTCAGATAGTCTTATATTCTGACAAAATGTAACTTTTGCAGTGTTACTTGAAAATGACCCTAAGGCCGAAATTGCAATCGTAAAAATAAGCATTTCATACATTGAATGGCAACTATGATGTCTTTTAAGACACAGACTGTTGTTCTGACCACGGCTCATACTAGGAACATTGCACAGATGCCATTCGTGGTCTAATACAACAGAGTAATCAGCAGCCTTGGCTATGATCTGCACTTATGTTGAAGCATTCGCTACGCACAGTATTTCCCTTTTTTCGTTCAATTGCTGTACATCTACATTCGTATCTCCCAAGTCACCTTTTCGTGTGTGGCAGACTAGTGAGGCGGTAGGACTGCCGGTTAGCTGTGGAGTGCAGCTGCTGCTACCAGATTTCTTAATCTGACCATGAAACCCATATTAATAAAAAAGAACTAGTCGAAAACATTATCACAAGACCATTGTGAAAGTACGCGAATTTCCTGCCATGTAAAAGTTGTTACAAAGGTTCGCAAATAAAAACAAAAACAACAATAAAATGCTCTCTGCACACATGTACGAGGGTGAGTCAAATTGAAACAGTAAATATTTTTTAAATATTATTTATTGTGCAGAAGTGGTACAAAGCTGTATCACTTTTCAACATAATCTCCCCCACGCTCAATGCGAGTCCTCCAGCACTTACAAAGTGTATACATTCCTTTAGATAAAAATTCTTTTGGTAGTCCGCGCAACCACTCATGCACCGCGTGGCTTACCTCCTCATCAGAACGGAACTTCTTTCCTCCCTTTGCGTCTTTGAGTGGTCCAAACACACGGAAATCACTTGGGGCAAGGTCTGGTGAGTACGGTGCATGAGCAAGACACTCAAAATGCAGGTCTGTGAGTGCTGCAACTGTTGTACGGTCAGTGTGGGGCCTTGCATTGTGATGTTGCAAAAGGACACCTGCTGACAGCAATCCACGTTGCTCTGATTTGATTGCAGGCCGCAGATGACGTATGATGCACTGGTTACAGTGGTCCCTCTAGGCATGTAATGCTCCAAAATGACGCCTTTTTGGTCCCAAAAGAGAGTCAGTATAACCTTCCCTGATGATAGTTCTTTTCGAAACTTCCTTGGTTTTGGTGATGAGGAATGGCACCATTTATTTCTCGCTCTCTTCGTTTCCGGTTGGTGGAAGTGAACCCAAGTTTAGTCCCCAGTAACGATTCTTGCAAGTAAGCTATCATTTTCTCGTTCAAAGCGCCGAAGAAGTTCTTCACAAGCATCAACACGTCGTTCTTTCATTTCAGGAGTCAGCTCCCGTGGCACCCATGTTGCAGACACTTTGTGAAACTGGAGCACATCATGCACAATGTGGTGTGCTGACCCATGACTAATCCGTGAACGTGCAGTGTCTTTCAGTGTCACGCCGTGGTTTTCCTTCACTATGGCTTCAACTGCTGCAATGTTCTGTTGAGTCACAACGCGTTGTGCCTGACCCGGACGAGGAGCATCTTCCACTGAAGTCACACCATTTGCGAACTTCCTACTCCATTCGTAGACTTGCTGCTATGACAAACATGCATCACAGTACTGAACCTTCATTCGTCGATGAATTTCAATAGGTATCTCACCTTCACTACGCAAAAATCGAATAACAGATCGCTGTTCTTCCCTGGTGCAAGTCGCAAGTGGGGCGGTCATCTTTTTACTGATACCGCGACGGTATGTGTGTATTTGCACTATGCTGCCACCTACAGGCTATTCTGCCCGCTGTTTGTAGCACCCTTACCAACTTACAGGATAACGGCGCGAAATTTCGATTTTTTATTACAAATTTAAGGTTTTCATTTGACTCACCCTCGTAAAATAGAGCCAAGAAAGTTTCTTCAACTCTTCGAAAAGATTCCCAGGCAAAAACAACAGATTTAAATTAGTCCTACACGTAAAAAACATCGCTTAATATAACTTAGACCTTAAAACGTATCAAACAAAACTTATACAGCGTGCAACTGTACGTTAATGCAATACTCATGTTCAGAAAAAAAAACATGACACCTTCAACGACTAGAGTTAGGAAATTCATATTCACAGGACATGTATATTAGTGTGCTTTACAGACGTGATTAGTCTTTGAACCATGTCGCCCCGCGGGTTCAAGGTCATCATAGATATCGCGGGCAACACCACCTACCGGTAAAGTGTGCCTGTGGCTTTCGTTGCCGCTATAAACCGAAGGTAATGGATCAGTTTGACTTGAGCAGACGATGAGGATGTCTCGCAGACGTATGTACGAATTGTAACGTCATATCAGTGAGTTTCAGACAGGGCGCATTATTAGCATGACAGTGTGTGATTCATCAATACCGGAAACTGCTACTCGTATGGGACCAAGTGTTTCGGCAGTGCAACGGGTATGTGCAGAATGGTTGACGGAAGGCCATAGAACACGGGTCAGGTCACACCACCCAGACCACCCCCCAGGAATATTCACATCTCGTCCGATTGGCATTGTAGGAATGGCCTCCATCCTCCTCGGCTCTGTCTCAACAGTGGAACAGCGCAACAAATCGTACACTATCAGGGATGACAGCTCGTCTCCATTTATTATGGCACGGGCTACGTGCGCTTCGTCCACTTCTACGCCTACCTTTGACAAATGTGCAGAAACATTCTAGACGGCAATGGAACGACGTTATTGAGGACAGATAGTGTATTCGGATGAATCCAGGTTCTGCCGCAGACATGGGGAACGGAATAAAAAAAAATGGTTCAAATGGCTCTGAGCACTATGGGACTCAACTGCTGACGTCATTAGTCCCCTAGCACTTAGAACTAGTTAAACCTAACTAACCTAAGGACATCACAAACATCCATGCACGAGGCAGGATTCGAACCTGCGACCGTAGCGGTCTTGCGGTTCCTGCAGACTGCAGCGCCTTTAACCGCACGGCCACTTCGGCCGGCGAACGGAATTAAATTGACTGCATTTGTACGAGACATAAAGCGCCAACTCAAGGCATTATGGTGTGGTGTGATATTGGGTACAACCAACAATCACAGTTTGTGCATGTCCAGGGCAATGTGACTAGTGTCACCTGCGTGAATGACATCCTGCGACTCTTACACATACCCTTTCTGTACAACACCCCAGACGCCATTTTTCAGAAAGACTGTGCACGACCACATGTTGCTGGACGAACACGTGCCTTCTAGGTGCCACAGGACGTGTGCCTTTTTACCTGTCCCGCCAGATCACCAGACTTGTCGCCAATCGAAGCTGTGACCCAGTGCCAACCGCCACAGATGAACTTTGGAACCAGGTGAATGCAGCATGGATGGCTATATCACAGGACGCCATGCACGCCTTGTGCGCGTCGATGCCATCACGCATGGAACAAATTATCAGTGACCATGACGAACCTGCGCGTACTACGCAAGACGACACATGCTGACCGAGGTGACTGAAAAGATATGTCCTGTAAATATGAATGTCCTATCTCTAGTCGTTCAAAGTGTGGACAGGAGTGAGTAACTGTAATAAATACCAGTTGGTAAATAACAACCGAGAGGAGACCAGTTACAATGAACAGAACTACCTTTCTCAACATCAGCAATTCTCTTACACGACAGTCTTTGCAAGTTACACAAAACGATAACTGGTTTTATCCGACCAATGTAACAATCGCAACACTGAAGTAAATCCCATTTGGTGAGGACAACGGTAACTATCCTTTGTCCTGTTGCTCTCATTATCCACAGTACACCATGATGTCCATGCAGCATACTATTGTTTAGACTGTTGACTTTTAGTGCCCTCCTTATATACTACCATAGTCTCATCAGGCGAGCCGCGGTACTCGATGGCTCGACATTGTACTCTACCCCTGCCGCCGGTCATATGTGCACCGTCATCCGTTTTCCGAGTTAGGCTGCCAAGACTGTCCCACTAACTTCCTGTCACTTCTCAGCTCTCCCAGTTGCGCATGGGAAGATCGATTGTCAGTAAGCCTCCAAGTAAGCCCGTTTCTCTCTAATCTTCATTGCATTTTCGCAAGGTTCATAGAGGAGTAGGCAACGTATTAGTAGACTCCTCTCGCAGTTTCAACAGTAAACCGCACCGTGGCACAGACGGCTCCCTTGTAGCGTCCGTTACTAGAGTTGGACGAGCATCCACGTGACGCTATAGTGCTCCGTAAACGAACATGTGACGAAACACACTGCTCTTCTTTGGCTGTTCCGTGTTTACCCTGTCTGTTCTCTCAGATAAGGGTGACAGACTAACGAGCGACTATCAAGTTCCCATCTAGCGAGGGTTTTCTAGCTATGAGTACTTCCTTCGAAGTTGGACTACAGTATTCCTGAGAGTATTTCCAATAGCTTTAAGCCAGGCAACTGCCTTTCCTATCGTTAATTTATGTATCGTTCCACTGTAAGTAGCTCCTCGCGTATAGCCCTAGACATTTAATACAGATGACAGCTTCCAACAATTGTTCGACAATCAAGTAGTCGTACAATGAGATATCTTTCCGCCTATTTATACGGAAAACGTTACTTTTGTTTATGTAAGTTTTGAGAATGATTTAATTTATTTATCGAGTCATATAATTTGTCATACCGAAGGCTGACGAAATGTAAGAGCGCGTCCTAAACGAACTTCAGTGTGTTGGAAACTGATACGCCCGCTAAACCCGCTGGGCAGAACAGGTAATATGATTGTGGAAAGGGCCAAAGGTTGAGGTCAGCTTCCCCTTCTAAATGTCATTTATTGTAATTTAATAACCTTTACAACCAAAGCGGCACGTAGCCGGACTTTTACCGAATGCAACTCTTTCACAGCTGAAGTCCTCCAAACAAGAAGTCTTAACAAATCAACAACATAAAAATGCAATTAAGACAGCAATAAAATAATTAAAAAACTAGCAAACATAATCAAAGTGCAATACCAATGGCTGAAGGCCAGAATTAAGTTTCAAAATTTTAAAATATATTACCATAATCTTTTAAAGGCAGAAGGCCGCAATGTTTAAGCTTGAAAGATAAATTTAAAAATTAAATTTGCAAAATTTTTAAGAAAGTAAAAAGAAAACCATTGGCCTAAAATTTAAAGTAGCTGACAACAGATAATTACACACCGGTGGCACTCAGAAGCCTCCAGGGAGGTCGGTCTGCCCTCGTTCACTTAGGGGAGACAGGTGGTGAGCCAAACTATACTTGACCCTGAAACGTCCCCTTTGAAAAATTATACATGGCTGTGCTTAAACTGACACACAATATTATTAGCGCAACGCAATCTGACTTTCAATAATCCCTACAAAAGAATGGCCCTGACTAACATTAATCTATACGTTTCACAAATCACTTACCTCACAAAAGTCTTCGTTACTCGAACTACTGCAATACAGCGAGCGCCACTACTGCCAGCTAAATAAAAGATTCAAACTACTGAAGGCACTAACCACTGATAGGCACAGTTAGCAAAAAAAAAGATTTTGATAGAGAACAAACAATGTATTTACCTTAATATTGTTCAAAAGACATAATATATATATATCAGTTCATGGCATCCAGTGTTACAAATTTACTCTTTCTTAATGAGGCATGTCCAGATCGTCCACTCTCAAAATTCTGCCATCTCTCTCCCCACATCTATCACTGCTGGCGGCTCACCTCCAACTGCACAACGCTACGCGCTGTTAACAGCCAACAGCCCAACACTACAATAGCGAATATTACAACAATGCCACCCAGCCACAGACTGCACATAGCACAGCAAGTGATTTTCATGCAGAGCGCTATGTGGCGTTACCAATATAAAAACCTAAACAGCCCACAAAAAATTTTACAAATTGTTTTGGGCAGTAGCCAATAATGATTTGCTAAAATTTTTCATAATTAAAATAACAAAGATATCAATTGCACACACTTATTGATACAATGTTGGTCAAAAGCTAAAATTTTCTCACAGTCCATAAAGACAGTCCTGATCATTCATCACAGTATAATTGCAGTTTTTTTTCTCAAAGTCTGAGCAGGAAAAGAAAATGCACACAGAAGTAGTGGATTTACATGCAGTCTTGAAGAAGTACTGTTGTCCTTCCAACGGAAAGACAGTGCTGACGCTTGACATGCAGACAAGTAATGGTCCACAACAGAGCAAACCCACAGCAGAGTCAGTCGAGGTTTTGAATAATATTGGTAGGTAGGTCATCACAGAGCAGACCAACTGTAGTCCTGGTAGAGATTATGGTATTGGTGGGCCACCAGAGGTGCAGACCCACTGCAGTCCTTGTAGAAATAATGGTATTGGTGGGCCATCAAAGATGCAGACCCACTGTAGCAGCCATCCATTGCGACTGTGCAGGTGCACAATCACCATCGAAGAGTCTTGTGGACAATATAGCAAGTCCATGAACCACCCCTTGTGCACTCACAAAATTTTTTATAAATGTCCTTAGAACCAGCAATGCTGTTATCCAGTCCCTTGCTGAATTATTAACACATGTGCAAACACTAACAGTCCCAACTTCTCACATATTGTGAATTACTATGACCAACAGAAACAAGTGCAGTGAAATGAATGCTTACAAGTCACTTAATTTGATGAACTGGTGTCAATTAAAATATTATAACATGAGAATACAATAACAAAGGTACAAAATACATCATTAAAGAACATAATAGTACAGATAACATTTGTAATAAAACAGGCCTTACAAAAGAATAGAAATAAACATGTGCATCAGTGTTACAGCAATTATGACATACATAAATATATAAAAGGTCAGAAAACATTTGAAACATCAACTTCACACATGAGCATTAAAACAAAACAGAATAAATAATATCTAAACATCTTTACAAAGTAAATAACATATTATTAGAAAAATTCTACAACGTAACTCTTATCAGGTAGACACATAAAGACAAGAAGAAAACAAATACCCAAGTGTACACAAAATGAAAGGACAGGGTTTGTTTTACTGCAGTATTTTCCAAACAAAACTTTTCCCTTCATTCATCATTATTCCCAAAAAGTCCTATTTATACCTCTTGTCCCAAAACCCTACTGTTTTGTTCATACCCTCTTTAAAAATTCTTTTTTGGCCAAACCATTTTCTTATAGCTTCTCAATGCATTTCTTCCAGTTCATCACAACTCGTTCTCTTATATAGCCTACCCCCTCTTAAGCTAACTTAAATGTACTGATCTCAGATGCTAAACTAAGGGACGAGGCAATGCAGCAGCACAAAACAATTAACACAAACAGCAATGACAAAAATGCAAATTGGCAAAGCAAGCAGCAATAAATATAAATTAGCAAAGCAATTGCAACATTACAACTAATATGAGCCAATGTGCAGCAACAAGAAAAATAAATCAGTAGTAAAACTGGCTTAACAGAGTAATACAAAGTGAAATTCAGTAGCACTATGCCTGGCAAACAGCAGCATCAAATGCAATAACTAATATCTAAACATGACAAAGCTCAAGCAGAAAAAATAGCACACTAAAGACAACAATGCAGATAAGGGAAATGTCTATTCACATCTTAATGTCTATGTAATTAAATGGTGCAACACAACTTATTCTACAAAAGAAATTACCAAGTATATGAAAAGAAATTCGTGTATGCCGTTACTGTTATTAGTCCCTTCTTATTGTTCTTTCCTTTCCAAGTGCTCCTTTTTTGAAGAATGTGGATCATAAAATTGTTATTTAATAGATCTGTTGACAGAAAGTTTTCACATTAGCAAATGCATTTAATTTTATTTTATAAAACCAATGCTGTAACACAGCTGGAAACCAGATATCAAATGAAATAAGCAACTATCTAAAGTGAAGCATAAAAATATCATTCAGTAGTCATGTGGCATTTCATAAGTTAGTAGAAATTCTCTCAACTCTCGTAGAAAGACAATTGTCATAATCAGGTGTGCAGATATAGGAATATTTCCCATCAGTTCATAAGCATTTCAGTAAATAGCACAAAGTACAATATGTTTCCAAGTAATGAACGTGTCGTATTTGCGATGCTTTCTACAAAGGAATGTCAATAGCGTCGATAATGGCCTCTTTTCTTTTTCTCCACCTGTGCCTGTGAAAGGCACACACTAATGGCTTTTTTCAGGTGACTGTCGCGCAGCTGGGTGCTTACAGTGACCTACCTTCCTTACCGAAATATTTAAGACATCAGTTTCCACTACAGTGACAGTTTGATACAAATAAGATTTCACAGGTCGAAATATTTGCGTTACAAATCTGTAGAAACAAAATCTTATAAATATAACAGTGTCTAAAAAATTTTCGCTGGCATTGTGATACATTCACGCATTTACACACATTTCGTAACTCTTAAGGTACGATTCTTGGTTTCCAACATCCTTTTTTCACAAATCAGAGTTCCTAGCCACTCTTCGTTATTCCTTACCTTATAGCTTATTACACATATACATATTCGTTTATATTCTTCAATATTTCATCATTATAAATACGTAGCATAATCAAATTCTTCATATAGCATCAGCTTATTGATCATAAACATACCTCAACAGCAAAATACACATGGTCGTCATAAAAATAACAACATAACACCTCAGTCAAATCTCAAAAACGTCGCAGCTTTCTGCAATAATTTCAAACCCTAAAAAAAATTCTCTGCTCATTTAAATAGTGTCATCTACCTTAAACGTACTTTAAAAATCATGATCCCATTCCAAATACATCATTCAAAGCTCTCATAGTATCACAATGGATCCGGAAAAATATGAACAGTTCACACAGTACAGACAAAATGCAATTTCATAAGTGTGAAGTTATCCAGCTGTGTAATTGTGCAAACATGTGTCACTGATGTAGTTAAAAAATTTTTGTGTCTCTGCTAAATAATCAGATATCTGTGTAATACTGTGTTAAAGAAATATGGTACCGATGTGTAAAGTTGTATAAGCAAATACCATATTAGCTAGGGCTCCTTGTGCATGCCAAACACATGATACACAAAGTAAGCGTGTACCCCCCTGAGGATTAATGCAATTATACCCTCAGGTGTTACAGATTATAGCAATAGAATGAAATGTATCACGGAAAACTTTCTTTGTAATTCAAAAATCTTTAAAAATAAATGTTTTAAGTACAAAATTAATCACTCAAATACGTGTACTGTAGCGGTAAACTGTGCGTCTTGTTGTAAGATAATCTCTGTGGAAGTGTCGTAGTTATCGTCCTCCGAAAGCTAAGTTCTGCAGAAGTCAATGTACTAACCTCATGATAAACAAAACTGAAATGCTTTGCGTATATATATCTTACTTATTACGCTTATTGCCGTGATGAAGAAAGTACTGTGCTGTAATGTATTGTTGTGCTACAGAAAAGGCTGTCTCATTGTAGCTATACCACAAAAGTTACTACTAAAACATGTTTTCCTTTCCAGAAGAATTCAGAAAAACTGTGCAGATGTAAAACAGAAACACAGCAGAAGCAACATTGTAAATTGTCACTCATTAGTAGCGACGTGATAAAATCGTGTAGCTGTCACATAAACTAACCACTGTGTCATCTGGTATCTCACAGAAAGTACTTTAAATCCAGAATGTATTTTCAAGTAAACCAAAATGTTGCACTAAAATCTCATTAGCAGTACCAGTATATGTTCTAAGTATGTAAGCCTGATAGTCGTTATGTAGTCGTGCAACTAACCAAGCAAGAATGCACAAATAACCACAATGTGTCGACTGTTCACTATAACAATGCATTCGTAAGTTCTGTTTAAAAATCTTCCCTAGGTTCTAGACTGCATAGTTAACTTCAAAACATTGTTGCATGTTAACAGTTTCTCAATGTGACAAATTGTACTAGTAGCGTGAAGTGAAAAGTTTTATGGCAAAGACTAAGTTAAAAATCAGTTTATCTTTCAATAAAGGGTTTTACATGTGAAATGTGGTGTAAACCTTTACTTTTTCTAGTGCTCAGATTTTCAACTTCAAAGTAATTATCATGTTGTATACGTCAGTAAGGAATGCTAACATTTTTTCTCAAGGTTAGCATCTATGTTATTTTTCTCTGAGCCAGCCGGCGCACGTGGCTGCCTGCGGCGCAAGTCTTTGTCTGCCTCTTTGTTGGCCGCCGTCATTATTGGGATTTGGAGGTCTAACTTCTACAAATTCACCTTGTCGAGAGGGCCCTGCCCTGTTTTAATCTCGCCAGTTCTGATGAAATTCAGGTCTGTTGTTATGATTATATCGTCTGTCATCATGTCGGTAATTTCTGTAATTAATTTCTTGTCGGTCACGTTGTGGAGAACTTCTCCCTGAGTCGTAACTGTGCAGAGGACCGTTGTCTCTGAAGTTGCTCTGTCTCCCTTGATAATAATTGTTTTGGTTCCCATTTTGTCTGTTTCTAAGGTTGTCTCTGTCACATTCATAACTACGGAAAAGCGATCTTTCTCTGTAATTATTACTACTCTGCCAATGGTTGTCATATGGATGGTGTCTGTTTTGGTCACGATTTGCATTGTAAGAATAGCCTTGCCGTGTCCAGTTATTATTTATTTCATCACGGAATTGCGACGGATGTGACCTGTAATTGTTGTGTTCCTGTTTTCGCGTTCCGCGATTGTCAGTGTCAATTTCTAATTCTTGTAAGAGTCCCTGAAAAGCTTCAATGTCGTGTTTGCAACGTCCTGCCGAAATAATATGTCGTAAATGTTCAGGTAATTTGATTAAGCAAATGCGGATGAGTTCTGAGGGGCTGTACTGGTTTGACAGGTACTGGTTCTTGTGGAATATGTCTTCAAAACATTTCACAAGACTGGAAAACTCCGATCGTTCGAAATGTTTCATCATTATGATGCTTTATTTTACTCGGTCTTGTGTAGCTTGAGACCAATATGCTGAGAGGAAGGCATGATAAAATTCTCCTTCACTGTGACAATCGTGAATGACCGATTGCATTCTTTCAGCTGGTTCATTCTCTAAGTAGCCACGCATAAATTCTAATCTGTGCTCTAATGACCAGTTGGGCGAAAACAATGAGAGAATTAATGGAGCCACGCTTGTGGATGAAAGTCGTTTCCAGTATTCTTAAATGTTTTGAATTTACGTGTAGTAATGAACAGCTTATAGTCAAAATCATCATGTCGGCGAGTAGCATGCCGGTCATTGTTACGTCGTTTTGGCGGTTCAAACTCAAAATTCAGTGCGCCTTGCCAACTTCTCTCATAATTTTCGAAATGCCCTGTATTATTATTTTGTGACTTTTCCGTATTTCTAAGTCCCTCTTCCTGTGTTGGAGTCCGAGTCTCCTCTGAAATATGTAATTCTCGTATTACTTGTGCCAATTGATCTTGTACTTCCTGGATTTCTCTTTGGTGTTGCGTATTAATTTGATTTTGATTTTGTTTGAATTTCCTAATTTGTCGGTACTCTTCTGTGTCAGTGAAGGCTACAGGTCTTGTGTCATACAGATACCTTTGTAGATAAGTTAGAGAACTGATCCAAAAGTTCGGCTACTTTCTTCGATAGTGTACTTATTTCCTCAGTGTGTTTTACTGAACCAACTTTCAGAGTGTCCATTGTGTTAAAATCGTATCTACTGGGTCCTTTAAGTTCTCCTGAGTTTTTGCAAGTTGCGTAACCGAATCGGTAGATGTAACTGAGTCAATTTTAGCTTGCAAGGTCTCATGATTTTCATGAACAATAGTTTGCAGTTCTTTTATGGCTGCTTCGTGGTCTGAAATGTATTTTCATGCCGCATAAAAATGGATTGGAAATGCTCACAAATTTATGTTTTTACGTCATTACAGACTTTTTGACATTTCGATTCGATTTTATGTAACTCAGTGGTTAAATCTTCACGTGTTTGTTCAAGCGTATGTTCCACTTAGTCTAACTTTTGAAGCTTTTGTTCCTTTGCGTCTAACTGTTGCTGTGTTTGTCTCTGGTGTTGTTCCATTGTGTCTAACTTTTGAAGATTTTGTTCTATTGTGTCTAATTTTTGTAGCCTTTGTCCCATTTGTTGCATTAACTGTAATAACAATGCACTGGTGTCTGAAACATGTTCCTCAGTGCTTTTTGGCAGTGAAGTTGCACTGGCAACATTCACATTTTGACAAGCAGAAAATGTGTCTTGACTTATTAGAGAAAAGGGTGAGGACCAAAACCTGAATCTGCAGTATTTGCAAGATTGTGTCCTGTCATTCCCAATTCCTGAGGCGGGCTGTTGCTGACCTATCGATCGATAATGCTTCCCTGTTCACTAATTGTTTCCCTGTCTACACCATTGTTTGCCACCCATTCCATTTCCCTATGCACAATTACCAAATTACTATGTTGAACATTAGTTAATTCACTACACGGGGGCACTAACACACTACTTTCATCTAAAGTGTCATTTCTCAGTTTACTTTGGAGCCTAGTGTTACGTTTTTCACATGCCATAATTGTCACAATATTTCACATGATAACACAGAAAAGCACAATTTGAAGAGCAAAAATAAGAATACACAATAACATAGCACTGAAAATAATATCTAGTTAATCGCAAGCGCAGCTACAAAATACTTGGTGCAAATCTACATGCATGCCACAACTGTTTTACTATACAACAATGAAAGGCTGCAACTACAAAGGAGATTCTCTCTACAATTACATGCTAGCAATAAACAAAAGCTACACTAATTACACAAACTACAAGAAAAAATCAGAAGATTCCAGTGAGGTATCCTGGCAGGGTCGCCATATGAAACGTCCCTTTTGAAATATTATACATGACTGTGCTTAAACTGACACACAATATTTTTAGCACATCGCAATCTGACTTTCAATAATCCCTACTAAAGAATAGCCCTGACTAACGCTAACCTATATGTTTCACAAATCACTTACCTCACAAAAATCTTCGTTACTCGAACTACTGCAATACAGCGAGCGCCACTACTGCCAGCTAAATAAAAGATTCAAACTACTGAAGGCACTAACTACTGATAGGCACAGTTAGCAAAAGAAAGTTTTTGATAGAGAACAAATAATGTATTTACCTTAATATTGTTCAAAAGTCATATTATATATATGAGTTCATGACATCCAGTGTTACAAATTTACTCTTTCTTAATGAGACACGTCCAGATCGTCCGCTCTCAAAATTCTGCAATCTCTCTCCCCACATCCACCACTGCTGGCGGCTCACCTCCAACTGCGCAACGCTATGCGCTGTTAACAGCCAACAGCCCAACACTACAATAGCGAATATTACAACAATGCTACCCAGCCACAGACTGCACACAGCACAGCCAGTGATTTTCATACAGAGCGCTATGTGGCGTTACCAATATAAAAACCTAAACAGCCTACTTACATATCCATCGGAACCCAACCAGGGGACATCCACGGACCGACTGACACAACGACTTGCTTCCCATCAATCAGTATATGAGACCTCAAACCGGAAAGGTTACAAACGTGATAATCCACAATGGAGTATGTATTAGCTGTCAAAATGACACACCATGTTGGACAGCGACAACAGGTGAAGAAAGGACGCTGCCTGAAACTACGTTAGTGGCTGGAACACTAACAGCCACTAGGTAGAAAATTCCGCTGGTACACTTGAATTTGAAACACGGTAATATAGTTAACTTCACTCAACGAACACTGCCTGTATTTACGTCAGTGCCCAGGGCAGGTAACCAGAACACTTACGGCCACAAGGCAGAAAATTCCACTGGTGCACTCAAATTGTAGTCGACTAAAATAGTTAATTGCACCGCGTGGTGGCTAAATTTCAGCAGCAGAAACACTCGGTGTTGCTCACAGAAAACCTCCCTAACAGCAAAACACCGAAACGACCCACCGCAACATGAATAGACGTGGCTTGGGTAGTTGAAACCACGACTCAACTTTGACGTCCTGGGTCGGTGAACCACGAAGCTCGTAGCCATCGGACAGCTCGACACACGCTCCGACACTGCGCAGGGACCGGCAGCGGACCCAGCCGACTGCACTGCGCAGACATAACTTCCCTGGTCCGCAACAACCGACCGACTGCCTCCAGACCCACTAGCCAGAAACAATATGCACCGAACCGAAGATGGTACACGGCACAAATATCGATACTCATCGCTACTGCCACACGTAGAAGGAAGAAGAACCACGAGGTAACCGCAACAAGGGCGGGAAACGAGACACAGTTTGACAGCGAATTTCACGAAGACGCATAGTTGGGAGTGAGCACTGCTTAACCTCCCCCCCCCCCCAAAAAAAAAATACCTAACCCAGGAAGGGGTTAATTCAAGTCCAAGCTACTTGAACTTCACTTGGCTAAGTTGAACCCGAAATTGCTTGCCCAGCCCAGAAAACGCTAGCTTACCGCCGCACACCTGGCTTCCTTTGAAATTGCGGATGCAAATTTGGTCCTCCGGCCTACCCTTAATAGTTTCCCGATTACGATTATAACGATCGGTCTGCTTATTATGAGCTCTGAGTATGTTATGTCTGGCTCGATTCCAATTTTCCTTGATGACCCACGGATTAACATCAGGTTGAATAATATCCTGAATCCCCCACAAGTTGGAAAGAGGGGGCGTTAACGTTGCGGCTCGGAAGGAGCCACATAAACCTATAAAATGCATCAATCATAACGAGTATATATCGATGACCCCTTTTAGTCCCAGGGAAAGGCCCTAAATAATCAATATAGTGCTTGTGCATAGGAGAGGACTCTCGTTCAGAACTCTCAGCCAGCCTTGTTGTAGGGTACTGTTGGGTTTGGCTACGCTACACAAGCGACATTGAGCTACCATTTGTCTAACATGTTGGTCCATGGCCAAATTAGATGTTCCTTGATCTTTTGGAGCGTCTTATAAGTCCCTAAATGGCCGTCCACCACCGGTCGCATCAAGGTAACAGACAAACAGATCTTAAACTGCTTAGCATTGCACACCTTCCTGCAAAGAATGCCCTCTTAATCTCATATTATTTCGAGAGCTCTCCGGCCAATACACGTTGCTTAATACCAGCCCACTCAGGATCCTGACAAGGGGAATTTTACCTAACACCAACACCATACAATTAAGATTGTCGCTGTCTACCTGCTCGCTTCCCTGAATATACAAGTCTTTGGTAAACATCCGGGTGAGAAGATCCGCCAAGACATTTTCAGAACCTTTCACATGATTAACTTCGAACTGAAATGCCGAGATACGTACTGCCCACCTGCCAGTCTTACGCGGGATCGCCGGTACCCAGCTCAACGCTTGATTGTCGGTTTCCAATTGGAAAATCCGATGCTCAAGGTAGAACCGATACGTCTGTAATGCGAATAAAATGGCCGAGGCCTCGCACTCTGAGAGTACTTAAGCTCGGCATCTGTTAACCGCCGAGACACGTAAGCTAATGGTGGTTTCCGCCCCTCAAATTCTTGGTGGAGAACAGCTGAAATACCGGCATTAGAAGCATCAGTCTGCACAATAAACCTCTTGCTAGAATCGGGTACCCCAGGAACCGGCGAGATGGCTATCGCAATCTTAATATGCTCAAAGGTGGCCTCCTGGGCTGGTCCCCACTCAAAACGCACGCCCTTACGGCGTATCTGATTTAAGGGTGCCGCTCACTGAGCAAAATTGGGCACAAAATGTGTAAAGTAATTCGCCATGCCTATAAATTTAGCGATTCCCCGCTTATCAACAGTAGGAGGCAATACCCACAATGCTTTCGTCCGCTCTTGGTCAACGCGAATACTCTGACCCGAGACAATATGGCCTAAGGAGGATACCTCCCGCCTAGCTAGCGTAATATTACTAGGTTTGACAGTTAGACCAGCTCGCTGTCACATCAAAAGAACTTGCAGGATATGCTCCAAATGGTCCTCAAACGGACGACTATAGATAACCAAATCGCCCAAGTGATTATAGACACAAACTAACTTCAAATCCCCAAGAATATAATTGGAGATTTCAATTTACCAGATATAGACTGGGACACTCAGATGTTTAGGACGGGTGGTAGGGACAGGGCATCGAGTGACATTATACTGAGTGCACTATCCGAAAATTACCTCGAGCAATTAAACAGAGAACAGACTCGTGGAGATAACATATTGGACCTACTGATAACAAACAGACCCGAACTTTTCGAATCTGTAGGTACAGAACAGGGAATCAGTGATCATAAGGCCGTTGCAGCATCCGGAATATGGAAGTTAATAGGAATATAAAAAAAAGGAGGAAGGTTTATCTGTTTAGCAAGAGTAATAGAAGGCAGATTTCAGACTACCTAACAGATCAAAACGAAAATTTCTGTTCCGACACTGACAATGTTGAGTGTTTATGGAAAAAGTTCAAGACAATCTTAGAATGCGTTTTAGGCAGGTACGTGCCGAGTAAAACTGTCAGGGACGGGAAAAACCCACCGTGGTACAACAACAAAGTTCGGAAACTACTGCGAAAGCAAAGAGAGCTCCACTCCAAGTTTAAACGCAGCCAAAACCTCTCAGACAAACAGAAGCTAAACGATGTCAAAGTTAGCGTAAGGAGGGCTATGCGTGAAGCGTTCATTGAATTCGAAAGTAAAATTCTATGTACCGACTTGACAGAAAATCCTAGGAAGTTCTGGTCTTACGTTAAATCAATAAGTGGCTCGAAACAGCATATCCAGACACTACGGGATGATGATGGCATTGAAACAGAGGATGACACGCGTAAAGCTGAAATACTAAACACCTTTTTCCAAAGCTGTTTCACAGAGGAAGACCGCACTGCAGTTCCTTCTCTAAATCCTCGCACAAACGAAAAAATGGCTGACATCGAAATAAGTGTCCAAGGAATAGAAAAGCAACTGGAATCACTCAATAGAGGAAAGTCCACTGGACCTGACGGGATACCAATTCGATTCTACACAGAGTACGCGAAAGAACTTGCCCCCCTTCTAACAGCCGTGTACCGCAAGTCTCTAGAGGAACGGAGGGTTCCAAATGATTGGAAAAGAGCACAGATAGTCCCAGTCTTCAAGAAGGGTCGTCGAGCAGATGCGCAAAACTATAGACCTATATCTCTTACGTCGATCTCTTGTAGAATTTTAGAACATGTTTTTTGCTCGCGTATCATGTCATTTCTGGAAACCCAGAATCTACTATGTAGGAATCAACATGGATTCCGGAAACAGCGATCGTGTGAGACCCAACTCGCCTTATTTGTTCATGAGACCCAGAAAATATTAGATACAGGCTCCCAGGTAGATGCTATTTTTCTTGACTTCCGGAAGGCGTTCGATACAGTTCCGCACTGTCGCCTGATAAACAAAGTAAGAGCCTACGGAATATCAGACCAGCTGTGTGGCTGGATTGAAGAGTTTTTAGCAAACAGAACACAGCATGTTGTTATCAATGGAGAGACTGAAACGTCCCCTTAGAACAATTTATACAAGACTGTGCTTAAACTGACACACAATATTTTTAGCGCAACGCAATCTGACTATCAAAGATCCCTGCAAAAGAATGGCCCTGACTAACATTAAACTATACCTCTCACAAATCACTTACCTCACAAAAATCTTCGCTGCTCAAGCTACTGAAATACAGCGAGCGCCACTACTGCCAGCTAAATAAAAGATTCAAACTATGGAAGGCACTAACTACTGATAGGGATAGTTAGCAAATGAAAGATATTAATAGAGAACAAACAATGTATTTACCTTAATATCATCACAAGTCATAATATATATATCAGTTCATGACAAATTACAAATCTCCGCCATCTCTCTCCCCACATTCACCACTGCTGGCGGCTCACCTCCAACTGCGCAACGCTACGCGCTGTTCACAGCCAGCTGCCGCTGCCCAACACTACAATGGCGAGTATTACAACAATGCAAAGCAGACACAGACTGCCCACAGCACAGCCAGTGATTTTCATACAGAGGTGGCGTTACCAATGAAAAAACCTAAACAGCCTACTTACAAGACGTCTACAGACGTTAAAGTAACCTCTGGCGTGCCACAGGGGAGTGTTATGGGACCATTGCTTTTCACAATATATATAAATGACTTAGTAGATAGTGTCGGAAGTTCCATGCGGCTTTTCGCGGATGATGCTGTAGTATACAGAGAAGTTGCTGCATTAGAAAATTGTAGCGAAATACAGGAAGATCTGCAGCGGATAGGCACTTGGTGCAGGGAGTGGCAACTGACCCTTAACATAGACAAATGTAATGTATTGCGAATACATAGAAAGAAGGATCCTTTATTGTAGGATTATATGATAGCGGAACAAACACTGGTAGCAGTTACTTCTGTAAAATATCTGGGAGTATGCGTACGGAACGATTGGAAGTGGAATGATCATATAAAATTAATTGTTGGTAAGGCGGGTACCAGGTTGAGATTCATTGGGAGAGTGCTTAGTAAATGCAGTCCATCAACAAAGGAGGTGGCTTACAAAACACTCGTTCGACCTATACTTGAGTATTGCTCATCAGTGTGGGATCCGTACCAGGTCGGGTTGACGGAGGAGATAGAGAAGATCCAAAGAAGAGCGGCGCGTTTCGTCACTGGGTTGTTTGGTAACCGTGATAGCGTTACGGAGATGTTTAATAAACTCAAGTGGCAGACTCTGCAAGAGAGGCGCTCTGCATCGCGGTGTAGCTTGCTCGCCAGGTTTTGAGAGGGTGCGTTTCTGGATGAGGTATCGAATATATTGCTTCCCCCTACTTATACTTCCCGAGGAGATCACGAATGTGAAATTAGAGAGATTAGAGCGCGCACGGAGGCTTTCAGACAGTCGTTCTTCCCGCGAACCATACGCGACTGGAACAGGAATGGGAGGTAATGACAGTGGCACGTAAAGTGCCCTCCGCCACACACCGTTGGGTGGCTTGCGGAGTATCAATGTAGATGTAGATGTAGTAGAATATTATCCAACAAACGAGTAAGCACCGCCGCTCCGGTAGCTAACCCAAAGGGGCTCTGTTAAACTCGAACAAGTTCCAATTAGTACAAAAGGCGGTGACATGTTTAAATTCCTCAGCCAGCGGAATTTTATAATAGGCCTGATTCAAATCAATAACAGTAAACCAATTAGCCCCGGCAAACCAGGTAAAAGAATTATGCAAATCCGTCAAGGGTACTGATTCGAGCACAACCTTGGTGTTCAAACGCCGGTAGTCAACAACAGGTCTAAAATCCCGCCGCTGATCCTTAGGTACAAGAAAAATTGGAGAAGTATAAGCAGAGGTAGAGGTCTGATGACTCCTTCTTCCAACATCTGAGATATCTTAGTCTTGAGTATCTTAGCCTTCGGGGATCAGAGGCGGTATGGAGATCGCCTAACGGGGGTTTCATAGGACAAACGGAACACTGTTGATACCCAGGTTATCGCTAAGCTGTTGAGAAAAACTGTGCAACAAATCACGTAACTGAGACGCCTGATTAGGCAAGAGATGGGCCAGATCGAATTTATTATCTGTCACCTGTACGCGGAAGGTCCCGGCAGGTCGCCATGCACCAGGTTTAGTGCACTCGCAAAGGCCAAACTTCTCGGCATGGATAACCTAAAGGGAAAGGAGCATCCAGAATAACCCAAAATGATGTCAGTCTTATAAATGAAATCGCACCCCAATATTAGATTAACAGGTAATCCCTTAACGAAAGCTAAAGACACAGGCCAGGAAAAATCGGCAACCGATACACTCCCCCGAACCCAACCCTGCAAAGGTAACACCTGGCCATTGGCCACCCGACATCTCTGCACTGGATACGGGACCGAACAAAGTCTAGTAAGATGCCCAAATTCCAAAAACCACTCAAAACTCAAAAATGACAAGGAATTACTAGAATCCAAGAGAGAGCACACGGGCTCGCCACCTACCCGAGAACAAACATAAGGCAAACGGGATGATGCAGGTAAGACTAAAGGTTGGAACCAGGATTCGCGTATCAGCCCGGCGTCATCTACTAGCTCTAAGAGCACGAGGATGATCACAAGAGCGTACCAATGAGCTGAACTACCGCATCTGCAACAACGCATGGGTTCCCTTCTGCTAACTCCCACGGGTGTGGACAGCCCGGACTCGGCCCCTATGTCGGGTCCCGCAACCTCCCGACGCCCATGGCTTTCAAGAGGTAATGATGACGCTGCTACAACCACATCGTCCGCAGCTCGTGGTCGTGCGGTAGCCTTCTCGCTTCCCACGCCCGGGTTCCCGGGTTCGATTCCCGGCGGGGTCAGGGATTTTCTCTGCCTCGTGATGACTGGGTGTTGTGTGCTGTCCGTAGGTTAGTTAAGTTTAAGTAGTTCTAAGTTCTAGGGGACTGATGACCATAGATGTTAAGTCCCATAGTGCTCAGAGCCATTTGAACCATTTGAACAACCACATCACGGAGTTCTCCCCAGGTCTGAGGCTGCTTGCAGAAAACAAAATGCGACTTATCCGCAGCATGCATTCCCTTGAGAATGATAGGAACTAATTCGTGATCAGACAATTCAACAAGCAAGGCCAAGGAGGCTGTGTGGACTATAGACATACTGATGTAACTGCTCGTCAGCCCGCTATATTTACCAAATGTGGTGGCACTCAAGTTCTTTCCAAACCCCGGTGGTTAACCTTTGACTAATTTCAAACCCGCTTAATTGTTGCAAGGTAAATTCCTCGGCCATGGTCCGTGAGAGGATGTTCTACAACTCATCTTTGGCTAGCGGATATACCAACGACAGGATCACATGGTGCGGAACGCGAAAGGCGGCCACGTGCCGTTCGATACGAACCAACAACCACAATAGCTTTTCTACTTGATCAGTCCGCTCTACAATCAATTCGGTCAGACACTGGAAAAAATAAGCCAGAGGGTTAGGCAACTTAGCAAAGACGATATCTAACTGGACAGGTGCTGGAACAATGCCGCCCCCGCCTGGCCCCCATGTTCCCCTTGATAGCGCGAGTCACTATCTTCGAACTTTCTGCCATCCAACTCCAAACATGTAAGCTTAAACTGCAACGCGCTCACCAGAGTTCCCACCTCAACGACCGACTTTTTGTGATTCCCGACTCTAACGTACTCAAATCAGTCACCCGATTAGATAAATGCGTCAACTGTGCCCGCAGCCGACCCAACTGGCTGTCACTAGGTTGGGTTCCTTCTAGAAGACCAATACAAGCCCTTTAAGGGCCTCATCAAGAAATAGGATGGCCGCACCTGTCTCAACGATCGCCGCCGAGGTGACGTCTACTGGCTGCAGCACCGCAGCGCGCAAACAGGCTACCAATTCTGGAACACTGCCCTCCGTCGGTTGACGCCTTACTGCCAACTCGTAAACGATAGGGTCTCTTCTCAGCAGACCGATTCCCGATCACTGTCTGACTGCACTCATCTTAACACCTGAAACAATACAAACCAAACAAAACGATGCCACAGATACAATAGAAACAAGAACGAAACTGACCGCAACTAAGGTTTGGTAAGCACGAGCTTAACCACGCTCTGCTACGAGTGATACGCCCACTAAACCCACTGGGCAGAACAGGTAATAGGATTGTGGAAAGAGCCAGAGGTTGAGGTCAATTTCCCCTTCCAATTGTCATTTATTGTAATTTAATAACCTTTACAACTAAAGCACCTATACCGAATGCAACTTTCACTGCTGAAGGCCTCCAAACAAGAAACCTTAACAAATCAACAAGATAAAATCAAATTAAGATAGCAAAAAAAAAAAAAAAAAATAGTTCAAATGGCTCTGAGAACTATGGGACTTAACATCAGAGGCCATCAGTCCCCTAGAACTTAGAACTACTTAAACCTAACTAGCCTAAGGACATTACACACCTCCATGCCCGAGGCAGGATTCGAACGTGCGACCATAGCAGACGCGAGGTTCCGGACTGAACCGCCTAGAACCGCTCGGCCACCGCGGTCAGCTTAAGATAGCAATAAAATAATTTAAAAAACCAGCAAACATATTCAAAGTGCAATACAAATGGCGGAGGGTCAGAATTAAGTTCCAGAATTTTAGAATATATTACCACAGACTTTTAAAGGCAGAAGGGCAGAATGTTTTACAACAAGAAATATTAAAAATCAACAAAATTAAAATGCAATTAAAGAGGCAAATCAATTGAATAAAGAAACGTATCACGGCTACGTGGAAAGCCTTAAGGCTAAGCAGATAGAACACACATATGCAAGGTGCAATACCAATGACTGAAGGCCACAATTAAGCTTCAAAATTTTAAAGTGTATTACCGTAATCTTTTAAAGGCAGAAGGCCGCAATGTTTACGCTTGAAAGATAAATTTAAAAATTAATTTCGCAAAATTTTAAAGAAAGTAAAAAGAAAACCATTGGCCTAGAATTTAAAGTAGCTGACAACAGATAATTACACACCGGTGGCACTCAGAAGCCACCAGGGAGGTCGGTCTGTCGACGTTCACTTTGGCGAGACAGATGGTGAGCCAAACTATACTTGATTCGTCGGAACCCAACCAGGGGATAGCGACGGACCGACTGACACGACTTCCTGCCCGTCAATCAGTACATGAGACCTCAAACCGGAAAGGTTACAAAGGTGATAATCCACAATAGATTATGTATTACCTGTCAAAATTACATACCACGTTGGACAGCGACAACAGGTGAGGAAATGACGCTGCCTGAAATTACGCTAGTGGCCAGGGCAGGTAACTGGAACACTAACAGCCACTAGGTAGAAAATTCCTCTGGTACACTTGAATTTGACCGAGCGAGGTGGCGCAGTGGTTAGACACGGGACTCGCATTCGGGAGGACGACGGTTCAATCCAGCGTCCGGCCATCCTGATTTAGGTTTTCCGTGATTTCCCTAAATCACTCCAGACAAATGCCGGGATGGTTCCTCTGAAAGGGCACGGCCGACTTCCTTCCCCATCCTTCCATAATCCGATGAGACCGATGACCACGCCGTCTGGTCTCCTTCCCCATACCAACCAACCAACCAACTTGAATTTGAAACACGTTAATATAGTTAACTTCACTCAACGAACACTGTCTGAATTTACGGCAGTGTCCAGGGCAGGTAACCAGAACACTTACGGCCACAAGGCAGAAAATTCCGCTGGTGCACTCAAACTGTAGTCGACTAAAATAGTTAATTGCACCGCGTGGTGGCTAAATTTCAGCAGCAGAAACACTCGGTGTTGCTCACAGAAAACCTACCTAACAGCAAAGCACCGCAACATGAATAGACGTGGCTTGGGTAGTTGAAACCACTACTCAACTTTGATGTCCTTGGTCGGTGAACAACGATGGTCGTAGCGATCGGACAGCTCCACACACGCTCCGACACTGCGCAGCGGCTTCCAGCGGTCCCAGCCGACTGCACCGCGCGGAGATAACTTCCATCGTCTGCAACAACCACCCGACTGCCTCCAGACACCCTAGCCAGAAACAATATGCATCAAACCGAAGATAGTATCTAACATTCTGCGTGGTGTTTGTTTGTTCTATATAGTGTCTCCCTACCACTTTCGCGCAACGACGCTCTGAGAGTGTTTTTTAGGGAATTGTCTAGTTTGAACCTGGGACCTGTTGCTGGCAAGGAGACGCCAGACCACACATGACATGTAGTATTCAGAAGAGTTCAGTGAGACTAGCGATGATATAACCAAATACTTAATGAATACAGCGTCAGCTCCACTGCACTCCCTGTAAAAGAATCTTAATACTAACTAAATTTAGTGGAAGGGGTTCAAGGCTTTCCTATTTTTTGTTAGCTGGTAAAATAACGTCGAAAAAGCAGTTAAGTTTACCATTGGAAATTTTATTCTACTCACAAAACATTGTTTATAAATTGCACTATTTATAAAAGGAAATGTTTTAATACAGGATGGTAAAAACCAACTGCGTTCAACAAAAATGTGAACGAATATTCCCTGAATGGGTTTCAAAGTTCTACAATGGATCGAAGGATGACTTATGCCATATCACATCTATAATCTAGGTTTAAATTAAGTTTCACAAAAGAGAAAACTATCAAAATGGTCTACAGTGACCCTCAATTATCTTTAATTACTTATCTAACTTGTCGTAAATTACAGTGGCTGATGTGGCTTCTCAATAACTATGTAACAGAAAAATCATTGCGTTTCAGATTTTTACTTCAAGTGGCAAATGTGAACACCATGAGCTTTAATTGACGATCGACACTAGTATTACGCAAAAAGGGGGTGTAACAGATGAGACTTCTGCAGTTCTGAGTGAAGCTTTATGCGCTGTTATGCGGCATCGTGTGCGTTCATTACCTTGTCGGTGTTCGTCAGGGGGCGGCAGGCAGCACAGCTCTGCTCACCTCGCCGTCTCGGAAGCAACTCTACCTAACTTCTCCTCACTACAATTTACCGAATTTAGTTTAAAAAAACTATATGGCTGTGTTTTCAACTGACCAATCAGGGTCTCAATGTTAACCTTAAGCTCCGCCTACAAAAATTATGTCTATCCAATGAGAAATGTTATACTTTTCGTGGTGGGGCAATGTTTTTAAAGTTTGCAACGTAACATAGACGCGAAAAAGTCTCGCGCTAAAACTTGCAGCTGGTGTGGTCCTTTTAGCGTTATCGTAAGATCTATACTGTTCTTCTGGAGGGCTCTATCTTTTAACATGGTCTGGGGGGTGGTCCTAACGTAACAGAGACGCGAAAAAGTCTCACGCTAAAACTTGCGGGTGGTGTGGCCCTTTTTGTGTTATCGTAAGGTCTATACTGTTCTTCTGGAGGGCTCTAGCTTTTAACATGGGCTGGGGGGGGGGGGGGGGGGTCCTAGCGGTTAGCTGGCGACGTGGGGGTCCGTTCCTTATCGTAGGGCCTTCCAGCTTAACACGGTTCTGCTCTCGGCTTCTGTTCTTGTTTCTCCCCTCGGAACTGCGTCTGTCTCACGGTGGGAAGGTATGACATGCATTTAGGCATTCTTGTGTTAGTCTGTGGTATTCCATTTGCTCACTCGTTACTCGTATTACTTTGATTAATTTAATGTCACGATTTATTGGGAGCTATGTGACATACTATTGGATTTGCTTATCATGTCAGGGTTTTCATGGAAGGTGTTGGATTTACCTGGCACTTTACAGGTACACGGGGCAAATATCGATACACATCGCTATTGCCACACGTAGAAGGAAAAAGAACCACGACGTAATCGCAACAAGGGCGGGAAACCAGACACAGATAGACAGCGAAGTTCACGAAAACGCATAGCTGGGAGTGAGCATGGCTCAGAAACATTTTACTACTATAAGAGTAGGCTGCTCCGCAGTATGGTAGTAAGGTTCTGAAGTAAGGTACTTTGCACCAGTCGTATCTACTTTCCTGGTCTCTTCCTGTCGCGTACTGCGTGAGGATAAATTGACTGTCTACATTCTTCTACAAGTGTATGTTCTTTTAATGCTATAACTCGTATGCAAGGCATACAGGAATCTCAGGGGATTGGTCGTACAGCCTTCCTCCAATATTATTTGCCTAAACGTATGCAAGACTGCATTGTTAGGTCGAACACCCCCTACTCAACTCAGTTTTTCGATCAATGACATAACGGTAATGTAAAAGCCCAACAGTTATTACTCGCTAGATCAAGTAAGTGCAATGGGCCATGTGAAGGTGAACGAAATATTGTTAACAGGTAATGGTATGAAACAATAAACCGCCAGAAAAACGTGTCATTTATTTCACTCCCTGCTGGTTCGTGAGAGAAAAATCTGGTTTCTTCGTCTTCGTTCCCTCAGGATAGTTGTTTGTCCCTTGCATAGATGTGTTAAGGACCTAGCGGCTAGTCTATGGTTCATTTAGATCACTGCAGTTACGGCTTATCTTTCGGACATCAAACGCTGCAGTATTACTCTGGAATAGGCCACACTAGCATCTTACACTGAAAAGTCAGAACATTATGACCTCCAACCTACTATCGATATAGAGCCTTCCTGACGATAACAACATCATCTGGCTAGGAATGACTGTTAGACACGGGCACGGTGAATGTAGCATCAGAGAGCATGCTGTTCATGTATAGAATGGGGAAGGCGTACGATCCATCTGAATTTGACGAGGGCAGATTGTGATGGCCCGGAGGCCCAGCAAGAATATTACGGAAACTGCACGACTTGTCGGGTGTTCTAAAAGTGCTGTGGTGAGTGTTTTCAACACAAGGAGAAGTGAAAAACGTCCAGACGTTGTGGGGTTAGGTGACCACTCCTCACTGTGGATGTTGGACGTCGTAGGCTGAGCTGACAGGTAAAACAGGACATGAGGCGAATTGTGGCAGATCTACCATCCGACTTTAAGGCTGGAGAGAGTACAGTGTTTCTGAATATACAGTGCAGCGAACGCTCCTAACGATGGGCCTCCGTAGCAGACGACCCATACTTGTGCCAATGTTAACACCACGACTCCCGCAACTATGGCTGAAATGTGCACGTGATCATCGGCACTGGACGATGGGACTTCGGTAGAGTGTATGCTGATACCTCGTCATGCGAGGAGGGAGCGAATCCGTCGTCTCCAGGGGAACAGCTCGACACTTGTACTGCGGGACGGAGACAAGAGTGCGCGGGCTGCTTTATGCTTGGAGGAACATTCACTTAGTCATCCATGGGTCCAGTGGAGCTCGTGCAAGGCGTCAAGACGGTCAAGAAATATCGCACACTAGTTGCAAACTACGCACACCCGTTCAAGATGACTATGTTTCCGGACGGCTGTGGCATTTTTCAACAAGATAATGCGGTATGCCACAAGGCGAGGTGTGATGGAGTGGTTCGAGGAACACAGTGACGCGTTCCAATTGATGCAGTGTCTAGACATGAGCCAGATCGAACACATCTGGGATGTGCCTGAAAATGGCGTCAGAGCTCATCGGCCCCTCCCCGGAATTTGTCGGGATTAAGTGACTTGTGTGTGCAGATGTCGTGCCAACTCCCTCCAGCGAGCTACCGGTGCCTCGTTACTTAAATGCCATGACAAGTCGTCGTGTTATCCGTGCCAAAGGTGAACATACAGGCCATTAGGTGGATGGTCATAATGTCCTGTCTGCTTGGTATAAATGCGCTTTCCTATTTTTTTTTTTTTTTTTTGGTCATCAGTCTACTGACTGGTTTGATGCGGCCCGCCACGAATTCCTTTCCTGTGCTAACCTCTTCATCTCAGAGTAGCACTTGCAACCTACGTCCTCAATTATTTGCTTGACGTATTCCAATCTCTGTCTTCCTCTACAGTTTATGCCCTCTACAGCTCCCTCTAGTACCATGAAGTCATTCCCTCATGTCTTAGCAGATGTCCTATCATCCTGTCCCTTCTCCTTATCAGTGTTTTCCACATATTCCTTTCCTCTCCGATTCTGCG
Source organism: Schistocerca americana (assembly GCF_021461395.2). Taxonomy (NCBI): domain Eukaryota; kingdom Metazoa; phylum Arthropoda; class Insecta; order Orthoptera; family Acrididae; genus Schistocerca; species Schistocerca americana. Next base: position 92,625,807 of record NC_060124.1, on the reverse strand, counting down.
TAGAACCTCCTCATTCCTTACCTTATCAGTCCACCTAATTTTCAGCATTCGTCTCTAGCACCACATCTCAAATGCTTCGATTCTCTTCTCTTCAGGTTTTCCCACAGTCCATGTTTCACTACCATACAATGCTGTACTCCAGACGTACATCCTCAGAAATTTCTTCTTCAAATTAAGGCCGGTATTTGATATTTGATATTAGTAGACTTCTCTTGGCCCGAAATGCCTTTTTTGCCACAGCGAGTCTGCTTTTAATGTCCTCCTTGCTCCGTCCGTCATTGGTTATTTTACTGCCTAGGTAGCAGAATTCCTTAACTTCATTGACTTCGTGACCATCAATCGTGATGTTAAGTTTCTCGCTGTTCTCATTTCTACTACTTCTCATTACCTTCGTCTTTCTCCGATTTACTCTCAAACCATACTGTGTACTCATTAGACTGTTCATTCCGTTCAGCAGATCATTTAATTCTTCTTCACTTTCACTCAGGATAGCAATGTCATCAGCGAATCGTATCATTGATATCCTTTCACCTTGTATTTTAATTCCACTCCTGAACTTTTCTTTTATTTCCATCATTACTTCCTCGATGTACAGATTGAAGAGTAGGGGCGAAAGGCTACAGCCTTGTCTTACACCCTTCTTAATACGAGCACTTCGTTGCTGATCGTTCACTCTTATTATTCCCTCTTGGTTGTTGTACATATTGTATATGACCCGTCTCTCCCTATAGCTTACCCCTACTTTTTTCAGAATCTCGAACAGCTTGCACCATTTTGTATTGTCGAACGCTTTTTCCAGGTCGACAAATCCTGTGAAAAGGACTTGATTTTTCTTTAGCCTTGCTTCCATTATTAGCCGTAACGTCAGAATTGCCTCTATCGTCCCTTTACTTTTCCCAAAGTCAAACTGATCGTCACCTAGCGCATTCTCAATTTTCTTTTCCATTCTTCTGTATATTACTCTTGTAAGCAGTTTCGATGCATGAGCTGTTAAGCTGATTGTGCGATAATTCTCGCACTTGTCAGCTCTTGCCGTCTTCGGAATTGTGTGGATGATGCTTTTCCGAAAGTCAGATGGTATATGGCCAGACTCATATATTCTACACACCAACGTGAATAGTCGTTTTGTTGCCACTTCCCCCAATGATTTTAGAAATTCTGATGGAATGTTATCTATCCCTTCTGCCTTATTTGACCGTAAGTCCTCCAAAGCTCTTTTAAATTCCGATCCTAATACTGGGTCCCCTATCTCTTCTAAATCGACTCCTGTTTCTTCTTCTATCACATCAGACAAATCTTCACCCTCATAGAGGCTTTCAATGTATTCTTTCCACCTATCTGCTCTCTCCTCTGCATTTAACAGTGGAATTCCCGTTGCACTCTTAATGTTACCACCGTTGCTTTTAATATCACCAAAGGTTGTTTTGACTTTCCTGTATTTTTAGTCTGTCCTTCCGACAATCATATCTTTTTCGATGTCTTCACATTTTTCCTGCAGCCATTTCTTCTTAGCTTCCCTGCACTTCCTATATACTTCATTCCTCAGCAACTTGTACTTCTGTATTCCTGATTTTTCCCGGAACATGTTTGTACTTCCTCCTTTCATCAATCAACTGAAGTATTTTCCTATGTAAATGCATTTTTCCTAGATCTTTCTCCAGAGATATGTTTTATTGTACATTTAGACCACCATAGTTCGCATACTATTTAATTCGTATTACAAGCTTCATTCATCAGCTGGGATCACCTTCGTATATTCATTCCCATGGTGGCAACATATTAGAAGTTTTAAGCATAGTTCGGCACCTTCGTGAACACAACTCCTTCCACACCTTCACAGACCAATGGCGGCCACGTCCGCATCACTCTAAATGTCGATTAGCATTCGTTTTTTAGGAGCAGGCCGTGACATCCCAGCCTATCATCTCTCTCAAATTACTAATTATTTTTCACGTTTCCGTTCAGTAGTTGCTGTCTATTACTCCATTAAGCATTGTGATAATCTGAAGTAAATATCTCGTTATCCTTCAGTAAGTGTGGTGTAACCTTCCAGGAAGTCCCGCTTTGTCACTTAGCAGCTTTTCTTTCCCAGTCAGTAAATATTGCGGTGTGCTCCAATATCCTATAGCCCTTCAATATCCTGTCGTTAACGTCTATACCTGAAATGCTGCAGGGCTTATTTTTGTTTTTGCAAATAGAAATCGTATGTGCCTTGGAGGTATTATGGATTCCGTTTTTCGGCAATGACTGTCTCAAGAAATATGTAAAAGTTTTCTAAATTACCGCTACCAGTCACAAACTTTGTCAACTATTGCTTTACTTATTTATTTGGCAACATATTTCGAGGGAATACCTCATCTTCACGCTAAATGGCATTACAAAAACAGCTTTACAGTAAGGTCATACTGATGTTACATAGTCTTTTTATAAATGCTGTGGTCATCCTGTGGAAGAAGAGAAAACTTAGTAAGAGGCAATGTCACTTTGGAAGGTGGACTGATGTTTGCACGAAAGTATTTTGTAACGGTCACTCACTTAGTTCTTCTGGCGTGGCAGTCTCGTTGTGATGCGCTGTTATGTTAGTGAAAATTTGTGAGCAGTGACCATGAAAGCCAAGAGAGCCACGGAAATGGAAGCACCTCAGCGCATCACAACGAGACTGCCAGGCCAGAAGAACAAAGTGACTGACCGTTACAAAACATTTTCGTGCAAACATCAGTCCAGCTTCCAAAGTGACATTGCCTCTCACTAAGTTTTCTCTTCTTCCACAGGATGACCACAGCATTTACGAAATGACTATGTAACTTCAGTATGACCTTATCGTAAAGTTGATTTTGTAATGCCATTTAGCGTGAAGATGAGGTATTCGCTCGAAACATGTTGCTAAATAAATAAGTAATACAATAGTAGACGAAGTTTGTGACTGGTAGCGGTAATTTTAAAAAAAACCTTTACATATTATGGATTACCACGGACAATAGTGAAATGTACACATCATATTAAGCAAAGAAATGAAGTTACTATAAATGCTATACATTTATGAGTGATATCGGTAACGGGATGCTAGCTTCAGTATGTTGCACACATGGCTCTTCAAACAGTAACGTTTCGTCAGTGGGAGACGCTTAACTGATGTAGTTCAAAAATTTCTAACTCGGTTCGCTTAAGCTTTCTCAGTGGATAAAAACTGGCAAGGTGCTAGTAAGACTCGCGCACTGAGCGTTCCGTGCACACTTAATTGTGTATATAGACAGTTCATCATCTCCATTCATCGAGAATCTCGACCATCTTTGCCTGTTAGCGACATGGATACTAGCAAGATATCGGTCCCATGGATTACAAAATTTTCGAGAATATTCTAATTTCAGAAATATAAATGTGACATAGTGATGCAGGAGCCAGGCGGACATTACTATAACAATTAGTAGTTCTCCATTCACGCTGACTGGATCGCAATGGTAAAAGTCAAACATCAGGCAACGAATGGCTTTATTGTTCATACGATGCGTTTCGGACTTAATCCATCGCCAGGTATCCTGGAGCGATAATTGTTCGTAGATATGATGTTTCAAGTTGTATGTAAAACAAACACTCTTAGACTAGTCAGGTTTCAAGTGTGACGTTGAAACGTCCCCTTTGAACAATTATACATGACTGTGCTTAAACTGACACACAATATTTTTAGAGCAACGCAATCTGACTTTCAAAAACCCCTACAAAAGAATGGCCCTGACTAACATTAACCTATACCTTTTATGAATCACTTACCTCACAAAAATCTTCGTTACACGAACTACTGCAATACAGCGAGCGCCACTACTGCCAGCTAAATAAGATTCTAACTACTGAAGGCACTAACTACGGATAGGCATAGTTAGCAAATGAAAGATTTTGATAGAGAAAAAACAATGTATTTACCTTAATAGTGTTCAAAAGTCGTAATATATATAGCAGTTCATGACATCCAGTCTTACAAATTTCAAAACTCCGCCATCTCTCTCCCCACATCCACCACTGCTTGCGGCTCACCTCCAACTGCGCAACGCTACACGCTGTTAACATCCAGTTGCCCAACACTACAATGGCAGACAACAATGCAAACTAGCCACAGACTGCACACAGCACAGCCAGTGATTTTCATACAGAGCGCTACGTGGCGTTACCAATAAGAAAACAGAAACAGCCTACTTACATAGCCCCCATGCTCCCCACAAAAAATTTTACAAATTGTTTTGGGCACTGGCCAATACATATTTGTTAAAAAAAATTCACAATTACAGTAACAAAGAAATTAAATGCACACACTTATTGATACAATGTTGGTCAAATGCTAAAATTTTCTCACAGTCCATAAAGATAGTCCTGATCATTCATCACAGTAAAACCGCCGTTTCTTTTCTTAAAGTCTGAGCAGTAAAAAAGAATGCACATGGAAGTAGTGGGTTTCCATGCTGTCTTGAAGAAGTACTGTTGTCCTTCCAACGGAAAGACAGTGCTGACTCTTGAGATGCAGACAGGTAATGGGTCACAAGAGAGCAAACCCACAGCAGAGTCAGTCGAAGTTTTGAAGAATACTGGTAGGTAGGTCATCACAGAGCAGACCAACTGCAGTCCTGGTAGAGATTACGGTATTGGTGGGCCACCAGAGGTGCAGACCCAGTGCAGTCCTTGTAGAAATAATGGTATTGGTGGGCCATCAAAGATGCAGCCCCACTGTAGTCCTCGTAGAGACGGCCAGCAGCCATCTGTTGCGACTGTGCAGGTGCACAAACACCATCGAAAAGTCTCGCGGAGAATATAGCAAGTCCATAAGACACCACTTGTGCACTCACAAAGTTTTTTTTAATTGTCCTTAGAACCAGCAATGCAGTTAGCCAGTCCCTTGCTGAATTATCAACACACGTGTAAACATTATCAGTCCCTACTTCTCACATATTGTCCGTATACTATGACCAACAGAAACGTGTGCAGTGAAATGATACTTAATTTGAAGAACTGGTGTCTATAGAATTATAAATTTACAACATAAGAATACAATTACAAAGGTACAAAATGCATCATTAAAAAACTAAACAGTACAGATAACATTTGTAGTAACACAAGCTTTACAAAAGAATAGAAATAAACATATACATCAGTGTTACAGGAATTATGACATAAGTAAATATATAAAATAATGAGAATAGTTTTCGAAACATTAATTTCACACATGAGCATTGAAACAGAACAGAATTAATAATGTCTAAACATCTCTACAAAGTAAATAACATATTATTAGAAAAATTCTACAACATAACTCTTATTAGCTAAACACGTAAAGACAGGAAAAACACAAATTCACATAGCGTAATAACACAGAAGTACAGGACAAGGTTTGTTTTCAGTGTGACATTTGGTACTGCAGTCCAACCCAAAACTTCATTCCATAGATCTTTCCTCTTATTTCAATATTTGTTTCCATCAAAAAAACCCTATCCAATCATACTTTCTGTATTTGCATGTTCACACATTTATTACCTCATTATTTATTTTCCATTCTTTTACCTCATCATTTATTTCCAAGAAAATCCTACCTAAACCTGTTGTCCCTAAACCCTACTTTTTTGGTTCATATCCTCTTTCAAAATACTTTTTTGGCCAAACCATTTTCTTATAGCTTCTCAATGCATTTCTTTCAATTCATCATAGTTAGTTTCTTACATAGTCTACCCCCTCTTAAGCTAACTTAAATCTACTGAGCTCAGATGCTAAACTAAGGGACGAGGCAATGCAGCAGCACAAAACAATTAACACAAACAGCAATGACAAAAAATTCAAATTGGCAAAGCAAGCTGCAGTAGATATAAATTAGCAAAGCAATTGCAATATTACAACTAATATAAGGCAATGTGCAGCAAACAAGAAAAATAGATCCGTAGTAAAACTGGCTTAATAGAGTAATACAAAGTCAAATTCAGTAACATTATGCCCAGGCGACTGGCACACCCGGGCGCCACCTGGGTCACTTAGCTTCCTTACCGAAATATTTACGACAGCAGTTTGTGCTACAGTGACAGTCTCATATAAAAAAAAATTTCAGAGGTCGAGAATTTGCGTTACGAATGTGTAGAAACAAAATCCTATAAATATAACAGCGTCCAAAAACTTTTTGCCGGCATTGTAATACATACACGCATTTACATACATTTCATAACTCTTAAAGTACGATTCTTGGTTTCCAACAACCTTTTTTACAAACCAGAGTCCCTAACCACTACTCATTATTCCTTACCTTATTACACATATACATATTCGTCGACACTTCTGCAATATTTCATCATAACAAATATGTAGCATAATGAAATTCCTCGTATAGCATCAGCTTATTGATCATAAACATACCTCAACAGCATAATACACATTGTCATCGTAATAATAACATCATAACACCTCAGTCAAATCTCAAAATCGTCGTAGTTTCCTCCAATAATATCAAAACCTAAAGAAAATTCTCTGCTCATTTCAATAGTGTCATCTACCTCAAACGTACTTTAAAAATCATGATCCCATTCCAAATACATCATTCAAAGCTCTCATAGTATCACAATGGCTCCGAAAAATATGAACAGTTCACACAGTACAGACAAAATACAATTTCATAAGTGTGAAGTTATCCAACTGTGTAATTGTGTAAACATCTGTCACTGATGTAGTAAAAAGATGTTTGTTTCTCTGTCAAGTAATAAGACAGCTGTGTAATTTATGTGTTAGAGAAATATGGTACCGATGTGTAAAGTAGTATAAGCAAATACCATATTAGCTAGGGCTCCTTGTGCTTGGCAAACACATGGCACACAAAGTAAGCGTGTACCCCCCTGAGGATTAATGTAATTATACCCTCAGGTGTTACAGATTACAGCAATGGAATGAAATGTATCACAGAAAACTTTCTTTGTAATTCAAAAATTTTGAAAAATAAATTTTTAAGTACAAAATTAATCACTCAATTGCATGTCCTGTAGCAGTAAATGTGCGTCTTGCTGTAAGAGAATGCTGTGGAACTGTCGTAGTTATCGTCCTCTGTAAGCAAAGTTCTACTGAAGCCAATGTACTTACCTCATCATAGACGAAAGTGAAATGCTTTGCGTATAGATATCGTAGTTATTACGTAAATTACCGTGATCAAGAAAGTACTACAATATAACGTATTGTTGTGCTACGAAAAAGGCTGTCTCATTGTAGCTATACCACAAAAGTTACTACTAAAACATGTTTTACTTTCCAGAATAATACAGAAAAACTGTGCAGATATAAAACAGATACAGCACAAAAGCAACATTGTAAATTGTCACTCATTAGTAGCGTCGTCATAAAATCGTGTAGCTGTCACATAAACTAACCACTGTGTCATCTGGTATCTCACAGAAAGTACTTTAAATCCAGAATGTATTTTAAAGTATACCAAAATGTTGCATTAAAATCTCATTAGCCGTACTGATAAATGTTCTAAGTATGTGAGCCTTATAGTCGTTACGTAATCGTGCAACGAACAAGCAAGAATGTACACACACAATAACACTGTGTCGTCTGTTCACAATAACAATGCATTCGTAATTTCTGTTTAAATAAGTTCTCTTGGTTCTTGACTGGATATTTAACTTCAAATATTGTTGCATGTTAACAGATTCTAAGTCTGACAAAGCATACTAGTAATGTAAAGCGAAAAATTTTATAGTAAAGGCTAAATTAAAAAAAAAACAGATTATCTCTCAATAAACGGTTTTACATGTGAAATGTGGTGCAATCCTTTACTCTTCCTAGTATGCAGAGTTTCAACTTCAACGCAATTATCATGTGGTATACGTCGGTAAAGAATACTGGAATTTTTCTCAAGGTTAGCATCTATGTTATTTTTCTCTGAGCCAGCTGGCGCACGCGGCTGCCTGCTGTGCGAGTCATTGTCTGTCTCTTTGTTGGCGCGCGTCGTTATTAGGATTAGGAGACCTAACTTCTAGAAATTCACCTTGACGAGAGGGCCCTGCTCTGTTTGAATCCCGCCAGTTCTGATGGAATTCAGGTCTGTCGTTTTGTCGGTAGTTTACATAGTTTCCTTTTTGTCGGTCATGTGGTGGAGAATTTCTCCCTGAGTCGTAACTGTGCGCTGAACTGTTACATCTGAAATTATTCTGTCTCCCTTGATAATAATAGTTCTGGTTACCATATTGTCTGTTTCTATGATTGTCACTGTCATATTCATTACTACGGAAATGCGAACTTTCTCTGTAACTATTACTCTGCCAGTGGTTGTCATATAGGTGGTGTCTGTTTTGGTCACGATTTGTGTTGTGAGGATAGCCATGTCGTGTCCAGTTATTATTTCTTTCATCGCGGAATTGTGACAGATGTGACCTGTAATTGTTGTGGTCCTGTTTTCGCGTTCCGCGATTGTCAGTATCAATTTCTAATTCTTGTAAGAGTCCCTGAAAAGCTTCAATGTCGTCTTTGCAACGTCCTGCCAAAATAATATTTCTTAAATGTTCAGGCAATTTCATTAAGCAAATGCGGTTGAGTTCTGAAGGGCTGTATGGGTTTGAAAGATATTGATTCTTAGGCAACATGTCTTCAAAATATTTGACAAGACTGGAAAATTCAGATTGTTCAAAGTGTTTCATCATCATGATGCTATGTTTTACTCGGTCTTGTGTAGCTTGAGACCAATATGCTGAGAGGAAGGCATGGTAAATTCTCCTTCACTGTGACAGTCGTGAATGACCAATCACATTCTTTCAGCTGGTTCATTCTCTAAGTAGCCACACATAAATTCTAATCTGTGCTCTAATGACCAGTTGGGAGGAAAACAATGAGAGAACTGATGGAGCCACGCTTGTGGATGAATGTCGTTGCCAGAATTCTTAAATGTTTTAAATTTACATGTAGTAATGAACAGCTTATAGTCAAAATCATCATGTCGGCGAGTCGCATATCGGTCACTGTCACTTCGTTTCGGCGGTTCCATCTCAAAATTCAGTGCACCTTGCCAATTTCTTTCATAATTTCCGAAATACGCTGTGTTATTATTTTGTGGTTGTTCCGTATTTCTATGTCCATCTTCCTGTACTGGAGCGCGAGTGTCCTCTGAAATATGTAATTCTTGTATTACTTGTGCCAAGTGATCCTGTACTTCCCGGATTTCTCTTTTGTACTGTATATTGATTTGATTTTGATTTTGTTTGAATTTTCTAATTTGTTCATACTCTTCAGTGTCAGTGAAGGCTACAGGTCTTGTGTCATTCAGATCATCATCTACCTTTGTAGATAAGTTAGTGAACTGATCTGAAAGATCGGCTACTTTATCCGTTAGTGAAATTATTTCCTCTGTGTGTTTTTCTGATCCAAGTTTCAGAGTGTCCATTTGTGTTGAAATCGTATCTACTGTGTCCTGTAAGTTTTCCTGAGTTTTTGCAAGTTGCGTAACCGAATCGGTAGATGCAACTGAGTCAATTTTAGCTTGCAAGGTGTCATGATTTTCATGAACAATAGTTTGCAGTTCTTTTATGGCTGCTTCGTGATTCTGTAATGCATTTTCATGACGCGAAAAAATAGATTGGAAATGCTCACAAATTTGTGTTTTTACGTCATTACAGACTTTTTGAGATTTCGATTCAATGTTATGTAACTCAGTAGTTAAATCTTCACGAGTTTGTTCAAGTGTGGTGTCTAACTTCCGAAGATTTTGTTCCATTGTGTCTTAAACTGTTGCTGTGTTTGTCTCTGGTATTGTTCCATTGTGTCTAACTTTTGAAGATTTTGTTCCATTGTGTCTAACATTTGAAGCTTTTGCTGTGTTTGTCTCTGATTTTGTTCCATTGTGTCTAACTTTTGAAGCTTTTGTCCCATTTGTTGCATTAATTGTAATAACAATGCACTGGTGTCTGAAACAGTTCCTCAGTGCTTTTCGGCAGTGAATTTGCACCGGCAACATTCACATTTTGACAGGCGGAAATTGTGTCTGGACCCATTTGAGAAACCGGTGAGAACCCAAAACCTGAGTCTACAGTATTTGCAATATTGTGTTCTGTCATTCCCGATTCCTGAGGCGAGCTGTTGCCGACCGATCGATCGATAATGCTTCCCTGTTCACTACCTGTTTCACTGTCTACACCATTATTTGACGCCCGCTCCATTTCCCTATGCACAGTTACCAAATTACTACCTTGAATATTAGTTAATTCATTACATGGTGGCGCTAACACACTGCTTTCGTCTTCACTGTCATTTCTCAGTTTACTTTGAAGCCTAGTATTACGTTTTTCACACGCCATTATTGTCACAATATTTCACACGACAACACAGAAAAACACTATTTGAAGAGCAAAAATAAGAGAACACATTAACATAGCACTGAAAATAATATCTAGTTAATTGCAAGCGCAGCTGCGAATTACTTGGTTCAAATTTACATGCATGCCACAACTGTTTTACTGTACAACAATGAAAGATTGCAACTACAAAGGAGATTCTCTCTACAATTACGCGCTAGCAATGAACTAAAGCTACACTAATTACACAAACTACAAGAAAAAATCAGAAGATTTCAGTGAGGTATCCTCGGCTAAGGGTCGACATATGAAACGCCCCCTTTGAACAATTATACATGACTGTGCTTAAACTGACACACAATATTTTTAGCGCAACGCAGTCTGACTTTCAAAAATCCCTACAAAAGAATGGCCCTGACTAACATTAACCTATATCTTTCATGAATCACTTACCTCACAAAAATCTTCGTTACACGAACTACTTCAATACAGCGAGCGCCACTACTGCCAGCTAAATAAGATTCTAACTACTGAAGGCACTAACTACAGATAGGCATAGTTAGCAAATGAAAGATTTTGATAGAGAACAAACAATGTATTTACCTCAATAGTGTTCAAAAGTCATAATATATATAGCAGTTCATGACATCCAGTCTTACAAATTTCAAAACTCCGCCATCTCTCTCCCCACATCCACCACTGCTGGCGGCTCACCTCCAACTGCGCAACGCTACGCGCTGTTAACATCCAGTTGCCCAACACTACAATGGCAGACAACAATGCAAACTAGCCACAGACTGCACACAGCACAGCCAGTGATTTTCATACAGAGTGCTACGTGGCGTTACCAATAAGAAAACAGAAACAGCCTACTTACAACGTTTGGATAGCCGGCTGGTTGTGGTCGAGCGGTTCTAGGCGCTTCAGTCTGGAACCGCGCGACCGCTACGGTCGCAGGTTCGAATACTGCCTCGGGCATGGATGTGTGTGATGTCCTTAGTTAGGTTTAAGTGGTTCTAACTTCTAGGGGACTGATGACCTCAGATGTTGAGTCCCATAGTGCTCAGAGCCATTTGAACCATTTGGCGTTGGATAACAAATGACAAAGGGAATATTTTTTCATGAGATATAATTACAGATTAACAGTAGTTTCTTTTTTCCTTTTGCTTACGCCTTGGAACTTTGTTTCTCGTCAAATTTAATGATTGTAGGTCACGGGAGTCACCTTGTATATTTTTATGAGTGAGCTTTCGATTATCACAATATGTGACATCAGTGGCCGTACTTTCGGACTGAGTTGACTTTAAAGTTAACGTTTATTAAACCGCCAAGTGACATTAGACCTTAGCATAAATTTCAAACGGATACGACTACTCTTTCCTGAGAAAAAGGGTTCTAACAGACGGACTGACAGACAATCAGTCTGGTAACAAATGACAATTTTTTTCACATTATATAGTCACAAATTAACGTTTTCGAATTTTTTCTGTTTGTTGTACTGATTCATCTCACCTCTTGCCAAATTCCATGATTCTACGGCAACTGGAAGTCCCTATAGGTTTTGATGAGTGGGTTTGTATCGAAATATGTGACATAAATGGCCGTATCGTTTGACTGCATTGACGTGGAAGTTTTTAATTCTTTATGCCAACAAGGCGCTATAAACCTCAGTATGAGACATAAATGTCAACTCGATACGTCATCGCTTTCCTGACAGATGGACAGACAGACAGACTGGCGGGCAGACAGACAACAAAGCGATCCTTTAAGGGTCTGTTTATACCGATTGAGAAAAGGAACCCTAAAATCGATATTTTCGTTTTCTTTTACAGTAAATGTATTTATTGTGTACACATTCAGTGGTTCTTACTACACAGCCAATTGGGCCATTTGCCTGCGTCCATACAGTCAAATCCATTCATGAATGAACAACATGGAAGTCCCATACAATTTTCAAGATTGGCAGAAGTTTTACCATTACCCACTCTCGGCTGTTATAAAATAAAAGTGGTCTGCGCTAACGTTATTAGGAATGATGGAGAACAAAATAGTTAATTTGACCCTCTAAGGAACTACAGTACTATTAACGGACTAGATGGTGATGAATGTAATGGAGAACCTTTTTGTCACTATCAGGCACCCAGACGTGTACAGACATTAGGAGTAATTGTTATTACATTCATTAAAATGCTCACGAGTGTTTATAGTTAGTTGCTCGGCTCATTTATTAATAGTTATTACAGTTCTCTATAGGATCAAAAAATGGTGTCTTTAGCTTACATCGAAGATAAACTTTAACACAAAAAATAAATACAGATGCACCAAGAAGGAGTTATCCGAACGGGGCGAATATCGGTATATGTGATGTACATGTACAGACAAACAAAATATTAATATTTCAGAAAAATTGGAGGTTTTTTTCAAGAGAAAGAGCTTAACAAACGGAAGAAGTGAAGAACGCATACGTCCACCTTGGTCCTTATGCAAGCAGTTGTTAGGCCCCCTGTCCAATAGGCGAGTTACATCGTCAGAATACCGAGATGGTTCGAGGGCTCTGCCCATGTTGCTTCAAATTTTCTGAGGAGATCAGGCGAACTTGCGGCCAGGGTAGAGTTCGGGAAGCACGAAAACAAGCAGTAGAAACTTTCGTCTTCTGCGAATGGCTAGTATCTTGTTCAAATGTTAGCCCAGAATGGCTTGCCACTGGGGGCAACGAGAGGGGCGCAGAGCATCGTCGGCCTACCGGTTTGCCGTAAAGATGCCACGGATGACGAACAAACGGGTCCTCCTTTGAAAAGGAAAAACACCACAGACCACCACTCGAGGTTATCGGGCTGCGTGGCGATCGACAGTCAGATTGGTAGCCCACCGCTGATCGGGGCTTCTCTTTGCTGGTGGTTGGGATTCATTTCGAAGCGGGAGTCATCACTGAAGACACTACACTCTAGTCACTGAGATTCCACACCTAGGAAGCGAGATCCCTCTGATTGTCACCCGCTGGATAGCCAGAAACCAGCAGTGATGGTTTGTGATGCCATTTATTTTCATGGTAGGCCCCGTTTGGTTGTCATCCGTGGCACCCTTACAGCATAGTGGTACGTCGATAATATTCTACGCCCCATTGTGTTGCCCTTCATGCTAATCCATCCCGGACCTACTGGTTGTCTTCGTACTTGCCAAGCCCTATCTTGGCCATCAGAGTCACCGGATCTCCCCAACTGAGAATGAACACTATGGGCAGGTCCCTCGAAGCAGCTAGGGATTTTGATGATCTAGCGCACCAGTTGGACAGGATGTGGCCCGATATCCTTCAGGAGGACATTCAACAATTTCATCAATCATTTCCAAGCCGAATACGCTCTTGCATATGAGTCAAATGGTTCAAATGGCTCTGAGCACTACGGGACTCAACATCTGAGGTCATCAGTCCCCTAGAACTTAGAACTACTTAAACCTAACTAACCTAAGGACAACACACACATCCATGCCCGAGGCAGGATTCGAACCTGCGACCGTAGCAGTCACGCGGTTCCGGTCTGAAGCGCCTAGAACCGCACGGCCACCGCGGGCGGCATGTGGCTCAGAAGTGGAGCTATTTATGAAGTTCTTTGTCTCAATTAAACCATCTAATTTTTCTGAAATTTATTCATTTTTTCGTTCATGTATATCACATCTACCAATTTCCGCCTCATTTGGATGATTACTTGGAGTGCTTTTCGTTTCTTTTCTTATAGTGTATTCCACTGACACGGCTTTTTATGTCTCTAAGTACGGTAGACAAAGTCTAAAGCGGAAGGTCTTTTTATAAACAAAACTTTTGGTTTCCCCATAGAAATTGATCAGCGTGGAATCTACTACATTGGCAAGCCGTGCACAGGTCAACACCATCTGAACACGACTGTGCGTAAAGGCGCCCATTCAAACCGTGTGGTCGTTGACTGCGAGGTTACACGAAGTCGCAAGTCTACCGCGATGGTCCGACCTCAATACGGGTGCTGAAAGACAACATACGACGGGTGTTTCTCATAATACCTACTCAAACGCTGTACAGTGCTGCTCATAACATTGTACCTCGGTGACAGATATTGCTGATAAATTACGACCAATACAATGAGCATTTGTTATAAAGAACATCGTCTTTGCTAAAAATCAGTTGATACTCTAATTATTGCTTACGTATCACGTGAATATCTGTCGGTCATTTTACTCAGTTTCGTTGGTTTCAATAAAAACACATGTCATTTCAATTTTTACCTCTCTTCCTACGTTATTATGTGACGTATTGTATTTTAAAATGTTAACGAAACTCTGGGGCACCCTTTATGTTGCTAAGTTTAGCAAGTATAAAAAGCTCTGTTAAAATCTCTGATTTCTCTACGCGGTGTCCCTTTGCTGAGCTTGATCTATCATTAGAAGTATCTCATCCACACACTGTTTCCTCATAAGTATCAAATCTAAAGCTTAGCAAGCTTGTTTTATATTCTCACCGCCTTCCATATTTGTGGTGTGTGTGTGTGTGTGTGTGTGTGTGTGTGTATGTGTGAGCGCAAGAGAGAGAGAGCGCGCGTGAGAGCGCGGGGAGGATGGAAGGGATCTTATTCGACGAATATACAGTAATATGAACATTAGCAGAAATGGTGTAACGCAACGCTAGAAACCATAATGAATAGGAATCTAGAAAAGAGAATGAATTACTGTGAGCAGTTCTCATCAGAATCGACGGCAATCGAAAACCAACAAAAAAAGTTCAGTTTTACGTGCCAATGTAAAATACGGAAGATGAAGAGACAGGAATAATATTTGAGTAAACCGAATCAGTATGCAAATGGAGATGGAAATCTAATAATCATGAAGAATTCGGGTGTGGTGGTAGGGGAAGGAATAGAAGACACCATTACAGGAGAATAAGGATTCGGTAGTAGAAATGAGAGAAGATAAAAAACTGTGTTCTGTAGCAAATCTGAGGTCGTAATAACGAATTCACTGCCATAAAATCACAAGATGAGGGGAGATGGGGAAATTCCAGCTGTATTACGTCACAATCAGCCACAGATTTCAAAACCAGATACTGCATTCCAAAGCTTACACAGGAGCAGTTAAAAACTCAGATCACACATAAGTAATGATGAAAAGTAGACTTAAATTCAAGACAATCGTCGGGAAGAATTCATGTGGATTGAAATGAGATACTGAAGTACTGATGAATGATGAAGTACGTTTGAAGTTCACTGATACTGCATATACTGTGACAGACATCAAAATACAAAATATATGACGAATATTTGTGACGGAACTAAGTGGATGATCACCAATCTGGGAAAAATCGAACAAGTTAAGAATTTCAGGCATCTCAGTGAGTTCATTCAGGAGAATGGATTAGAATAATAAGCAATTAATGTCAAGATGAGAAAGTTAGACCAGGCATACCAATTGACAAAGAATACCTATAACAAAAAGTGTATGAGTATAGGGGCCAAATTCCGACATTATAATATAGCTTTAAAACCTGAGGGCTTATCTGCGTCTGAAACTTTGACCATGAATAGAAAAGGTCAAACTGAGTTGTTGAAAAGCGAGTGTGTAGGATATAAAAGAAAATCCTAGGTAATAGATGGGTTGATTGACAATGGCGAATGAGAGCAAATGAGGACTTGTACAGCAAGACAGATCCTATCACGGCATCCACTAAGAAGAGACGATTGTTATTTTACGGTCATCTCATGAGGATAGTCGCTGATCGATTAACAGAAAGAATATGGAATTTCATCTAGTCTAAGAAAACAAGGCCGAGATGGTTCGAAGAATGTGAAAAAGGTCTTAGGTAGATCTCAGAGAGAGAAATTCCTGACAGAAACAAATTTAGAAGATTGGTGAACAACTACCAAGGTTTCAAAATGCTATCAACGTCCAAAAGACGGAGAGGACCTTTGTCCGAAGAGCATAGACAAGCACTTCGTGATGGGCTCAGAACATACTGGCAGGAAGTCAAATCTGGATCAAGAACAAGACCTAAACACTAAAATGAAATTGGTTGTCACTACGCAGTCTATAGAGGCTCAACTCGAGAAAGAAAAAAAAAGAACTGCGGCAGTGAATACTATAATAAGCATTTCATGGAAAAAAGGGAAGTTACAGAAGGTGGACGTACAAATTTATGCACGAGGAAGGTAACGCAGGAAATTTGTCCTATCAAAAGCAGTACTACAACTTATCGACAAAATAAGGAAGTACCAAAATGATCAGAATGAGATAGGATTTCAACGACGTAAGTTACTTAGGAATGAGATAAGCAGGACGTGCAGAGAAGCTAACCTGAAATAGCTGCAGGGAAAATGTGAAAGAGAAAGAGAAGTGGTCTTTGGAAGGACTGATACAACATACACAAAATTCAAAAAATGCTTCGGTGAAATTGAAAGCAAACGCGTCAACATGTAGAGAGCAAGAGGAATTCCACAGTTAAACGCAGATAGCAGATAGGTGTAAAGAGAACACAAAGGCGTGAGTGAGGGGGAGGGGCTGATTACGTGCTCGGATTAGAATATATAACACAAGAACCCTTAAAGTTTATATGTGACGTTATCGATAACATCCATAAAGATTTACTGGGCATTTTAGTTCATTTAATCTAAATTATCTCTGACCCTAGTTTAACAGTTTGAGACGTAGTAAAGAGTCGTATTTTGTGATCTTATTAGATAAGCATGAAATGACAAGAATTAGGGTAAAGCATGATCCATACACCTACATTCCAAGAGAAACTGTGGAGACGGCTAGGGCTTAGCATAATCTCGTGAGCAAAATTTTATTTTGGCAGCTCTCCTCTACTTGGCTAGAACGAAAATAAATTGTTCCTGTCGAATAATATGCCTCTGGACTAAGTGCAATCAGGCAACAGCACATTTCTGTTACGGTGCAATATACGCCATTGATCTTTAAAACTGTAACTGCGAACTTTTAGGAATCAGAGAACAAATTCCTGATTTCATGCGCAGTAATATTTACTGTAGAGTACGTCCGTACCCTCATACTGATACAGTGATGTGATGATATCTCATATTCAGCACCACAAAGCAGCATAGAGCTTTAAAAGTAGAGTGCAATTCTAAAATTTACACTGCAACTTGTTATTTTTGTTTACCTTTTACTTTCTTATGCCAACGGCCTTGCCGCAGTGGTAACAGCGGTTCCCGTCATATCACCGAAGTTAAGCGCTGTCGGGCTGGGCTAGCACTTGGATGGGTGACCATCCAGTCTGCTGAGCACTGTTGGCAAGTGGGATGGACTCAGTACTTGGGAGGCAAACTGAGGAGCTACTTGATCGAGAAGTAGCGGCTCCGGTCTCGTAAATTGTCATACGGCTGTGTGAGCGGCGTGCTAACCACATGCCGCTCCATTTCCACATTCAGTGACATTGTGGGCTGAGGATTACACGGCGGCCGGTCGGTAGCGTTGGGCCTTCATGGAGTTTAGTTATTGTTTTACTTGTTTTATCACAGCAGGAATGTCAATTATGTAGGAATATCAACCGAAAACGTACCTGAGACGTCCTCTATAAAGCGAAACAATAATGAAAAGCATAGGATTGTGCAGTACAAGCATGAGCCTTTTATAGCCACGTAGCAAAAATATCGGAGATCTCATTAGCTACTTGCTGTAGACAGGTTGCAGCTGGTGTAATCATTGTCTGGTCCTGTGGGAACGGTTTGCTTGCGAGCACATACAGCGGAGGCGTGACTAATTAGTCATACGTTTTGTTCTCGTGCTCTGCCAGAAATTCATGAGTGATGCGGCTGGTTGGGTCACTGATAGCCTGCCCGTGCCTCATGCATATGGGAACAGTTCGGGGCCGTGAATTTCCGGCCAACACCAGTCGCGGGTAGCAGTTGTTCAGCTACCACGACAGGGACTCGTTTGGTTTTACTGCAGTTCTACATATCCCATTATTTCTATTTGAGTCAATAGAAATAATTATATACATCACACAGTTTTGCTACCTTTTGCGTGGCGGAGAAGCACCAAACTGAAGCACTCAAAGCGGGTGTTGTAACACTGAGGTGTATCAAAGACTGCTGCTGAGCCGAGAAAACGAGGACACACGACGTCATTGCCCCAGATGGATGATAATAACTACTCAGGCTTCCAAGCCCATAGGCGATTCAGTTGGAATGAGCTAGCTGTGACAAAGATCCTATGAAATGATGCCTACTATTCATCAGATGACTTCTTCCTTCGAGATTGCTGCCTGGTCACTGTGAGCCACCAGCATCCACTAATGTGAAGTCATGAGGATCTGCTCGCCAGCTTGCTGAGAGCTGTATTGATGGCGTTTGGCACACTGTCCACCTACCGCTGTATCTGTGAGGCTCACTAAGGGCTGCTGCCCTCAGTTTGCATTTATGGGCAGACACCAGCCTCCATGCCCTACCTGTGGTGGAGAGACCATGCTGTAACACTGCTACCATGAACATCCATTATGGAGGTGCTGGGATTACTCAAGTACACGCCTTTGATGTCCACGCGAGTACTCTGCTAAAAAGCAGTCGACGCCACTGTATAAGCTATGACTGCCTCTAGCTGCACTGGTGAACGCAGTGCGGTGTTACGTGAGCAGCCACAACGTAAAAAAAAAAAAAAACCTCGAGAATTATTTGATGTGGACGAGTCAGCACATTCCACGACTAGGAGCTATGTCCACTGACCTCACCTTTGCCGCGGAGAAGATGGCTTCATTCTAACACTACTGACATCGAATAAATAAATGTCTTGCTAATGTTATTCACTAGTCCACATAGGACCAACTCGCCTTCACCACCGAACTCCAAGCTTCGCCATCTCACTTAGTCCAGGCACATACAGAGTCAACATTTAGGCTAGTGGAGTGAATAGGTGAAAAGAGTACACACAAGGGCTCAATAAGGAGGACGACGTATCTGATGACGTGATAGAGGAAGAATTGGGAGTTGACATGGGTGACAAAGGTGATCTACTTGAGTCAGTCTGCCAAAGATGGAAGGCTTATGCAACATTTATCCTGAGTGATATCTGATGGAAGTTGCAGACCGATGTTTATTTAGGTTGTATACTGGGTGGTAAGTATGAAAAGCTTATAAGCGTGTCCCACCAGGGTTAAACAGTTAAAAAAAAAAAAACCGGCAGTTGCGCATGGAAATTCAAGCACCCCCCCCCCCCCCCCCCCCCCCAAGACGCAGTTGGTTTCAGTTGTTCTCATGGCGTGTATGTTTGCACACGAGACGGCTCAGACTTTAGCTCGGGTGCAATCCTGCATCCCATTTTTGTATATTTTTCTTAATAATTGATCCTCAGAACAACCTACCCTGCAATACCATTCCAAGTTCTTCAGACTGTTTCTGGCCGCCCTGTAGAATATACGAAATGTAGACATACCATCTGATTTTCGGGGAAAATATCATCCACACAATACTGAAGATAGCCAGATCGAATTCAGTATAGTACTTTCTGGAAGGCCACTGCCGTTTCATAGACCATCGAAGTGTACTTAATTTATTTGTTTATATATCTGCGTTATCAAAGTATTTTTTAAGTTATAATTCTCTTGATTTACAATTATAAAATATTCCAGATCAAGATCAAGATGCCACAACACACATTAACTCTATCTGAATTTCTGAGTTTCCTCTCTTCTGTACGTTGTGATACGCCACCGTCAGTCCATTCTGTGCCGTTGATAAGAGTTACGCGATTTCGGACAGTTCTGAAGGATTTTTCCTTGCCATTCAAGCGTCTTTCTTCGTCAACATATTTGGCGAATCTCTTCCTCGCTTACAGTTCTCACCATTTCAACCGTGATCATCACGAAAAAAAAAAATGCCTGAAAGTTTGCATGATTTTAAGCTACCGTATCTCTCATCACCCAGGAGGCGGACTGCATCGACTGATATCCCCTGTAAGATAACACTGCAGAGAGGACATAGCAAACTAAACAGCCGGCTGTGGTTTTCTTATTCTTAGTTATTTATCAGGCTTTTCTGGCACGCTTCAGTACGTGGCGTAGTGATATCTGATCGCACTGTGTGTAAGATGATGGAGAATGCTGTAGATGTTGTGAGTATCCTCGGTTCTAGAAAGTTTTAGGATTGGGAGGCAAGTATCGAGAAAGGCATGTCAGTTTCTTCCAGCATATGACGACTTTATAGTTACCATTCAGAAAATGCGCTATACACAGCCACCAGCACTAATACGCTTGTAATTTCCTACATGCAACGTGTAGTATTACTGTTATACATACGCAAATAGTGGCCTAATGGGCGTTTGCTAAGATGCTAGCATGATCTATGATGGTTGATAGTGTCCTGTTATAGCCACAATCTTTTCTAGCCCAGAACGCAGCCCATTGAAACCATATCCTTACTTTAGTAGCATTTCGCGTTTAGAAAAGCCTGTCATGACGTTGTATTTCTCCTTTCCATACTGAAAAGTAATGTAAAATGTTTTGTTTGTTGCCTGGTACATGCCATCAGTCGCGATACACATTGAAATCGTTGTGTCACAGTACCGCCATGCTAAAAGTATCCGACGTCCCGAATTTGCAGGCCCTATGTTCTCTTTTCGGTACATTAGTTTGACTATACAAAATTGTTATTGGATGGCTATCAGCCCGCATCTCGTGGTCGTGCGGTAGCGTTCTCGCTTCCCACGCCCGGGTTCCCGGGTTCGATTCCCGGCGGGGTCAGAGATTTTCTCTGCCTCGTGATGGCTGGGTGTTGTGTGATGTCCTTAGGTTAGTTAGATTTAAGTAGTTCTAAGTTCTAGGGGACTGATGACCTAAGCTGTTAAGTCCCATAGTGCTCAGAACCATTTGAACCATGGCTATCAGTCCAAAGGCTGATTAATACCGGGACGATGAAAACGCTTGTAAACTAAAACCTATTCCAATAAAAATATTTCAGAAAGTAAATTGCAGCTTGTTATTACATGATGAAAATTTTTGTACAAAACTGGAATCCAGGGCTCCAACCTAGAAACTAATGCCGCCGTCAACAAACCACGAAAGGTCTTAAATATGGTTTCAGTCACATTTAAGGAAGCGTGCACATGTTGAAATTACGTGGTGTTAAGTTTTGTGTTAAAGGATTCGACTCGGTACCTATTCGGATTGGTAACTAAGCACAACCAGAAGTTAGATATCGAAACTTTTCACCAGTAGCCTGATAAATGAAACTGCTAACACGTGATGAAATTGTTCTGTCTCACCGATATTCAAAGCCACCGGTTATCGTCCTCGTTTTCTGCCTCGAAGGGACGCTCAAAACACTGAAGCGCCAAAGACACTAGTATAGGCATGGGCATTCAATCACAGAAATATGTAAACAGACAGAATACGGCGCTGCGGTCGGCGACGCCTATACAGGGTGGTCCATTGATAGTGACCGGGCCAAATATCTCACGAAAATAAGCATCAAACGAAAAAACTACAAAGAAAGAAACTCGTCTAGCTTGAAGGGGGAAACCAGATGGCGCTATGGTTGGCCCGCTAGATGGCGCTGCCATAGGTCAAACGGATATCAACTGCGTTTTTTTAAACAGGAACCCCCATTTTCTTTTACATATTCGTGTAGTACGTAAAGAAATATGAATATTTTAGTTGGACCACTTTTTTCGCTTTGTGATAGATGGCGCTGTAATAGTCACTCACGTATAAGTACGTGGTATCACGTAACATTCCGTCAGTGCGGACGGTATTTGCTTCGTGATTCATTCCCCGTGTTAAAATGGACCGTTTACCAATTGCGAAAAGATCGATATCGTGTTGATACATGGCTGCTGTGATCAAAATGCACAACCGGCGTGTGCTATGTATGCTGCTCCTGGACGACATGATCCAAGTGTCCGGACCGTTCGCCGGATAGTTACGTTATTTAAGGAAACAGGAAGCGTTCAGCCACATGTGAAACGTCAACCACGACCTGCAACATATGATGATGTCCAAGTAGGTGTTTTAGCTTCTTTCGCCGCTAATCCGAACATCAGTAGCAGACAAATTGAGCGAGAATCGGGAATCTCAAAAACGTCGGTGTTGAGAATGCTACATCGACATCGAATGCACCCGTACCATATTTCTATGCACCAGGAATTGCATGGCGACGACTTTTAACGTCGTGTACAGTTCTGCCACTGGTCACAAGAGAAATTACGGGCCGATGACAAATTTTTTACACGCGTTCTATTTAGCGATGAAGCGTCATTCACCAACAGCGGTAAATAAACCGGCATAAAATGCACTATTGGGCAACGGAGAATCCACGATGGCTGCGACAGGTGGAACATCAGCGACCTTGGCGGGTTAATGTATGGTGCGGCATTATGGGAGGAAGGATAATTGGCTTCCATTTTATCGATGGTAGTCGAAATGGTGCAATGTGTGCTGATTTCCTGCGTAATGTTCTACCGATGTTACTACAAGATGTTTCACTGCATGACAGAATGGCGATGTACTTCCAACAAGATGGATGTCCGGCACATAGCTCCCGTGAGGTTGAAGCTGTATTGAATAGCATATTTCATGACAGGTGGATTGGTCTTCGAAGCACCATACCCAGGCCCGCACGTTCACCGGATCTGACGTCCCCGGATTTCCTTCTGTGGGTAAAATTGAAGGATATTTGCTATCGTGGTCCACCGACAATGCCTGACAACATGCATCAATGCATGTGCGAACATTACGGAAGGCGAACTACTCGCTATTGAGAGGAATGTCGTTACACGTACTGCCAAATGCATTGAAGTTGCATTTTGAGCATTATTGCATTAGTGTGTTATGTACAGGTAATCATGCTGTAACAGCATGCGTTCTCAGAAATGATAATTTCAGAAAGGTACATGTATCACATTGGAACAACCGAAATAAAATGTTCAAACGTACCTACGTTCTGCATTTTAATTTAAAAAACCTACCTGTTACCAACTGTTCGTCTGAAATTGTGAGCCATATGTTTGTGACTATTACAGCGCCATCTATCACAAACCGAAAAAGTGGTCCAACTAAAACATTCATATTTCTTTGCGTACTACACGAATATGCAATAAAAATGGGGTTCCTGTTTAAAAAAACGCAGTTGATATCCGTTTGACCTATGGCAGCGCCATCTGGCTGGCCAACCATAGCACAATCTGGTTTCCCCCTTCAAGCTAGAAAAGTTTCGTCTTTGTAGTTTTTTCGTCTGACGCTTATTTCGTGAGATATTTGGTCCGGTCACTATCAATGGACCACCCTGTATAAGACAAGTGTCTGGCGCAGTTGTTAGATCGGCTACTGCTGCTAAAATGGCAGGTTATCAGGATTTAAGTTTGAACGTGGTGTTATAGTCGACGCACGAGCAACGGGACACAGCATCTCCGAGGTAGTGATGAAGCGGGGATTTTCCCGCACGACCATTTCACACGTGTACCGTGAATATCAGGAATCCGGTAAAACATCAAATCTCCGACATCGCTGCGGCCGGAAAAAGATCTTGTAAGAACAGGACCAACGATGACTGAAGAGAATCGCTCAACGTGCTAAAAGGGCAGCCCTTCCGCAAACGTGCACGACTATGGAGACAACCTCATGAATCCATCGACTCTTCATGTCAGCGGGGTCAGACTGGTAGAGGCTCTGTAATGCTGTGGGGCGTGTGCGGTTGGAGTGATATGGCACCGACTGACACGTCTAGATACGACTCTGATAGGCGACATGTACGTATGCATCCTGTCTGATCACCTGCGTACATTTATGTTCATTGTGCATTTAGACGGACTTTGGCAATTTCAGCAGGATAATTCGAAACTCCACACGTCAATAATTGCTACAGAGTGGCTCCAGAAGCACTCTTCTGAGTTTAAACACTTCCGCTGGTCACCAAACTCCCCAGACATGAAAATTATTGAGAATATCTGGGATGCCTTCCAACGTGCTGTTGAGACATCTCCACCCCCTTGTACTTACTACGGATTAATCGACAACCCTGCAGGATTCACGGTGTCAGTTCCCTCCAGCACAACTTCAGACGTTAGTCGAGCCCATGCTACGTCGTGTTGCAGCACCTATGCATGAGCGCGGGGGTCCAACAGGTATTAGACAAGTGTATCAGTTTCTTTGGCCCTAAAGAGTTTATTTAGCCAGCGGAGTCTGTCTGAACTGGAAATAATATGACTGAAAATTCTGTGTTGACCGGGATTCGAATCCTGCACATGCTATAATTGTTGACTACACACGAAGACTATGACTATCGAACACTTTTTTCAACAGTAACTGGAAGTGGCATGTATGAACCTGAAATTCCATAAGAAAAAGTTTTGCCTCTGACTGAGAGTTGGAACCAGCATCAATCTTCATTGTTGATAACACATAGAGATGCGTTGAAAATCCTAATTATTTTTCATTTTCGCATAGTGTGACCTTGCTAGAACTTGAATTGGCACGACGAGAAGGTGTGCCACGCCAGGATTCGAACACGCGCCTTCCGTTGATACATTTAGGAGCTCGGAATTTTAGGGAAATAAGGCCGTAATGCATCGTACCGAAGAGTCAAGTCCGGCGAATTGGAGATTTGAGTTGTAATCCCAGTCCAGCAACAATATTTTCAACATCTCAGTTTCAAAAACAAGAAGAAACCAGACCCTCTTGACCTCACATGATGTTGGGCTCGTTAAAAAAAATAAAGTTTCCTTAACGTAATTTATTCGCTATTGTGAATTCTTTTGACATCAGCTGTTTTAGGTAAGGAAATATTACTTATTGGTGACAAGTGAAAATTTATCCCAGAGCGGGTCTCAAACCGTTCACGAAAAGCTGGAAATCCAGATTCGAGTCGGCCCGACACAAACTTCCGTATATCACCGACAGGTGCTATTTCGATACCTAGTACAACCGTTGTCAAATAATTCGCAATAGCGAAAAAATTTCGTAATACTAATACAGCTGCACATCTCCACAAAAGTCTGTTCAAACACGCATGCATATCTGAAGGAACAGACATTATGAACTTAGTTTTAGCTTGCCACCATTTCTGCCTCTCACACACTCAAACCTACACAACTCTCCTCTAGTAGGTAGCGAAGGGGCTTAATGTTTACCCGGAACCATGGTGCAACCCTACGTTGTTCAAATGGCGTTAGCAGAGGGGAAGAGGGTCTCTTAATGTTTGTAAAATGCCTGATGTATGAATCGAAGCATACCAGCACAACAAGCATGACTCGTAACATACGAAGCTAAAACCATTCCAACAGACCACCGAACTACACAACGCATTGTTTCCTGACCTTGTTGTTAAGACGTATACTCCACACTGAAAGAGAATTCTGATTTCCTGGAGACTGACTGCAGCCTGCTTAAAACAAAACATTCATTTCCTTGTTTGTCCACACTCATAAAATCACTTAACAGCGAACTGCACGGACTGGCAGCACGGTAGGATATGGAAATTCCTGTAGGTGATTTGCTTTCTGCATAGAATTCTGCGTTGGTGTTTGTATTCATGGTGTATGGCAAATTTGGCACAGTGCAAACGCAAAGGCTAGATATCGAGCTGATATACATTGGAAAATATTACATTTATGGTGGTGTGAAACCTAGCACAGTGTAAACGCAAAAGCCGGCCGGAGTGGCCGAGCGGTTCTAGGCGCTACAGTTTGGAACCGCGCGACCGCTACGGTCGCAGGTTCGAATCCTGCCTCGGGCATGGGTGTGTGTGATGTCCTTAGGCTAGTTAGGTTTAAGTAATTCTAAGTTCTAGGGGACTTATGACCATAGGAGTTGAGTCCCATAGTGCTCAGAGCCATTTTTTTGTAAACGCAAAGACAGATACCGAGCACAACTTCGTGGTTACTTTTCTAAATAATTTCGTCCCATATGACCTTTTTCATGTATCATCCTACATAAACAACAACCTAATAATGTTCGTAATCCACAAGGTCATAATTTATCTGAAAAAGTAGGTTGGTGTGTAAGTTCATGGAGATTTTTGAGTGTTGTCACACAGGTTATGTTCAAATGTTCAAATGTGTATGCAATCTTATGGGACATAACTACTAAGGTCATCAGTTCCTAAGCTTACAGACTACTTAATCTAAATTATCCTAAGGACAAAAACACACACCCATGCCCGAGGGAGGACTCGAACCTCCGCCGGGACCATCCTCACAGTAGATGACTGCGGCGACACAGGTTATCATAGGTACATTCACCAGCCGTCATTTTCTATTTGATATTCTACATTCTTCATCATCTGAATAATACAATATTGCACATTGGAAAGTTATGAAGAAATTTGTACAAGCGTCAGAAAACGGAACGTGAAACGGGAAAAAGTATAACATTTGTGACATTTAGGAGAGGATTACCCCACAATGTTACGTAAAAATGAAAGAAAGGAATCTTACTGTTAAATGTCCAGTCGACTATTAGGTAATTAAAGACGAAACAGTATCTACTGTTGGGAAGGATGGAGAGGAAATCGGCTGTGCCCCAAAGGAAACATCTCGGCATTTGACGTTATGGATTAAAGGAAATAATTGGAAACCAAAACCAGGATGGTGAGACGAATATTTTAACCACAGTACGCTACTTTCTTAAAAATATATGGTTGGTCCTAACGAAAAATATCTGAAGCAAAGGCCTGAGTGAGTCCTGAAAATGTAACGTTATGCATCTGGGGCATATACATCGGGGATAAATACATAACTGCTTTGTGAGATGTTGCGGTCGTTTCTAATGCGCTCTAAAACTGATATTAGTCTTCACTGCTGCATATATTAATTTTATACTGCCTTACTCGTTTCGACGTTACGCCATTCTCAAAGGCTCTACAAGAGAAATACATAAAAAGGTATGAGTAAAAATACATTTGTATAATTACGTGAAACGTAAAAGTTTAGGTGAAAGCAGACAGTGAAAAAGAGTGACAAAATTCATGAAATACACATCTTAAAAAAAGAAAGGTAGAATTCATCAAATATCTGTAACACGGTCTTAGGTAAGGAGAAACTGAATTTGTAAAACATGGACGTAAAGTATCTGGGCTACATTACTGGATGAGATTTGACAGTGAAAATCTCTCGGCTCGAAGAGGAATTTGTGTTTAAACTTTTGTACTCAGACCCATTTCATATTTCTAATCACGCCTGCGACTGCAGTGTAGGAATAGGAGGGCCTAACAAGCCAGTCAGTCAGTTACCTGAGCGAATACTTGAAATGATTAGCACACATGTTTCAGTATTGTAACACATGTACAGCAGAAATGAAAGAAACCATTAATGGCTTCAAATGGCTCTGAGCACTATGGGACTCAACATCTGAGGTTATCAGTCGCCTAGAACTAAGAACTACTTAAACCTAACTAACATCCATGTCCGAGGCAGGATTCCAACCTGCGACCGGAGCAGCAGAGCGGTTCCAGACTGAAGCGCCTAGAACCGCTAGGCCACGACGGCCGACAAACCATTCATGACTGGAACGTCTTAAATATTGTGGCATCCGCGTTAAGAAGGTGTTATCCAGCGGGAGACGGTGTAGAACACAACGATGACCCTTTCTCAATGTTTTTCGTGCATTTGATTATTCAGGAACATGAATATTCATTTGATTGCTCAACTAAAGGTAAAATGAATACGATAGTCTGCAATTTAATTAAATAGAATTACACCAGACTCGTTTCGCTTTTATTTATAAAACATCGTCGGTGGTTATTCTGAAAATTGGATGCATAAGTTTGTACTTTTTTGCTCGTTATAGATTAAAAATAGCGTTTTGTTTATAAAGTTGGTGTGCAAGTTACTTTCAGTGTTTTTTACGTATTCTGCTTCTTTCATCTTTACTAGCAGCGGTTAACTTCGAATGGCTTCGATTCACATACGCACGTAGCCGTTTTTTCCAACCTGCAATATTTTTTGCGCTGCATTATATACACTTACGTGTGTTTCTCACTCTGCACACTAACACTGTTTATGCCAACTTTTGAAACGGTTTATATGTACTTTCAACCGTTGAAAACACAGCGTGAATGAAATCGAAGGAAAAACATCAGTCTTGCAAAAATAGACATAATGTCTGATAGGATAGCCGCAATCAGTGATTTTACAATGGACCTTTTAATTCGTCTTGATTGCAAAATGTTTATTCATATGACCGGTTTCGGTTCCTTTAGAACCATCTTCCGATCTGTAACGATAATGACACTAATTTACTATTTCACGAATGCAAACCTTTTTCATCCCATCTGATCAACATCAGATCTTCCATAACGTACCTGATATTTCGGTTAGAGAAGTAACCCGTCCAAATACAGCAACTTTCACATGCTGTGTCACGTAAAATTGGTAGGCAGAATCCACATCATTTATATTAATTGTAACACTGTTACCGACAGGTGGCGTCTGGTACATTTGTTACATTACGTATGCACATACTGTATTCAGTAGACTTTTATAATTAATTTTTATCTCTAAAAATACTTAATTAAAATCTGTAGATATCAATGTTAAAACCTGAACTTATATATATATAATATTCGCATGGCTTGGAAACCAGCACTGAGTTTAATTAAGAAGATTCTCAATTTGGACAGAGAACTTAACATCAGCGCTATCACAGATGCAGACTCCAGCGTTTCCGCGACGACCGACGTGCGTTGCGGGTAGCAGATCGCACACGGAGCGGATCGCGAGGGCAGGGGTTATTAGTCGGCCGCGCGCCCGCCGGAGCTCCGTTGGTCTGCGCAACTGACGATGCCGACATGTCTGATCGCCGAAATATTTCTCCCGTTGGACACTGTAAACCGGCAGTACATCCTTGGACTGTTCAGTAAACAAATACACCGTGAGGAAATGAAGAATCACAAAGTAATATTTGATTGCGTGGGGAAAAAAAAACGTAATGAACATCCATTTCGAGAAAATAAGGCACTCGACGAACTTGAGATAAAACAAATTTTATTCTAATTTGACACAGCGAGAAACGAAGGAAAATGTGTCATCACTGGAACCTGAAAATTTAGGCAATGCAGAAAAGCAAGAGAAATTGAGCACACATGATTTCAATGTTCTGCAGCTTTCGCAGCACGACTCAGACACATTACTGACTTCATGATAACCAGAGATGAACGAGAAGAGCAGGAAATTCAACAGTCTGGGACCCATTTTGTCGAAGAACTAAACCAGTAAACTGCAAATTTCCAGATACAGCCTCACTGTACTTGGAACATTGATAAAAGTAGTTTGAAGTATGAATTAACTTCTGGTGCGATACCGTCTAGAAAAAAGGATGAGTAAACAGTTGCGAAGGTGTTGTCTGCACACAATACAACAGTTACACAACATACGCCCTACTTTCAGTGAGTGATCACCTATGATCAGCTAACAAAAAAAAAGTGTGTATATTTGTGTTGAGGGAAAACTGAATACAGTCTTCCACCAAACACTCGTTATTGATCCTAGCACAAGGGTGAAAATGTCTAAAGACCATTTAAAATCATTTTTCGTGAATGTTGTTACTGGCAATGTCAGAAATGGACAGAAGTGTACACCAGTTTGTAATTCTTGGAGTGCTCACAAGCACACATGGTTAATGATACATTCGCAGTCTAAGCCATTGCGTGCATCATCGTTGCTCCAAAAGTAACAAAACAGGTACTGTCTTTGAAAGTATTGTCTATTCAGGCAGTGTAAAATATATACAGTGAGGACAACAGACTGCGAGCACACTCTGCAGTGACTTCGACACTAAATTAGGAAATAGAATTTTCTCAATGAAAATGCATTGTGTTATTCACATCTAGCTGCCTGCTCCACTGTATCAGCCCATGCATCAATAGTCTTTGTAAGTGTTTGGGTAGAACGCTCCCGCACATATTGCTGTATTCAAGAATGTGATTCAAGTGACATTTGATTTTGTAGCTCAAGAATGTGATTCGGAGGATTGTCCAGATACTGCTTTCGCCAAATGTGCCTACTGTGATTCTGCACATTGTTTCATGCATTTTGTTGAGAAACCTCATGTACGTATTTAAAGTCTGATAGTGAGCAAACTAAGAGTAACACAGCTGAATCCCTTCACTACCCTAATCACAGCGGTACCTAAAACTGCTAAATACATTTTGAATACCGAATTCCTGTTCGAGCTTATAGATCGCCCTTTGAGTGCAAACTGACTCACTGTACACATCGAAGCATTAAGTGAAGAAGCCGCCAGATGGCAGTATTATACGAGTTTATTAAAAATAAAAATACCGAAGTACTGATACAATAAATTGATAGAATTGTGTTTTAAATGACAAATAACATTCTATTGTATCTATTACATCACCTAGTTTATCATCAATCAAGTATCCATTTGGTGTAAGGAAACTTGATAAGATCATAAAAGCAATATGGCGTCAGTTTATAAAAATGCAATCATATCAGATTAAATTCTGAAGGTTATTACATGCGAAATATCCATTATGTGTAAGGAGACTCGTGAAGACCATGACCGAAAGTTTGCGTCACTGTACAAAACTATAATCAAACAGTTTAAATTCGAAGGCTATTATCTACCAAATATCCACTTGGTGTATGGAAAATCGCGAAGACAAAGACCGCAAGAGGGTGTCAGTGTATCAAAATGTAATCAGATCGGTTCAAATCCCGAAGGAATGTAAGAACACGTGAGGCAAAAATCGCCCTATCTTAGAATGGCAGTTTTGCGTTTTTAACGATTGTCTATTATGAGAAAACATTTGACAATGTTGACTTGAAGAAATAATGAAACTCTAGAGATAGCAAGGGGGGGGGGGGTTGGGTCTTTTGGGGGAAGAGACCAAAAAGCGAGGTTATCGGTCTCATCGGATTAGGGAAGGATGGGGAAGGAAGTCGGCCATGCCCTTTCAAAGAAAACATCCCGGCATTTGCCTGGAGCGATTTAGGGAAATCACGGAAAACCTAAATCAGGATGGCCGGACGCAGGATTGAACCGTCGTCCTCCCGAATGGTAGAGACAGGAGGGATAAAATACAGGGAACCAAACGTTCTTGACATCTAGTCTAAAGAAAGACAGTAGTCGAAGGATATAAAGGGTAGTTGTAATTAAGAAGACAATGAGACAGTGTAGTCTATTTTCGATGTTACTCAATCTGTGAATTCAGCATAGTAAAGGACATCAAGGAGAGCTTGTGAACGGAAATAAAAGGAAACTTTGAGGTTAGCCGATGAGATGGTAATTCTACCGGCGGCGGCAAAAGATTTTATATCATTTCAGTTTCGAACATGTCACTCGTAGTTACCGGTTCAAAAGAGTTTGATACTGTCTCTTTGTGTGTAGTCAACAACAGTGATATGTGCGGTGATCGATTCCCAGTCAACACAGAAGTTTTCGTCACGTTATTTTCAGTTCAAACTTATTCACATCTCCCCATTGGTGAACCATACTAATATTAAACGTCTGTTCGTAGCTAGAAACCAATGACGATTGGTGTCAGTTTCGAATCCCGGTAAGACAAGATATTGTCTTCTCGTTATTTCAGTTTAATCATAATTTACGTATCCAACATTTGATTGTGTTTAGTTAACAATCAGAACACATACTGTGTTCGAATACCTGTCCAACAGAAAACTTTATGCCGTGATATCCTAAGTTTAAACACGCGCACACTTTGTTACTTGCGATTTAACCTATATTTAAGATCTTTTGTGGTTAGTTAACGGGGACATTAGTTGCTGGGTTCAGGCTCCTGGTCCTAGACCAGCACAAAAATTTTCATCATGTAACGTCAAGCAGAGTGGTTTATTGTAATATATTTGGGTTTACAATCGTTAAAGACTGTGTTATATCTGATAATTTGTTTTCTGACATTTGCGTTACCGTGGTACTAATTTGAATCTGGACTGGTAGCCGTACAGAACAGTTATATCTAGCGGGAGCTTGTAGTAAAACACGTGTAGAGTGAAACGGTTATAACGAAAAGAGAGTAGAGGACCTGCAAGACAGTTATGTTATGTACATTGTATACAAATCAAGTGGAACGCAATTCATGTTGTTAGGATGCTTTTGGACACAGTAGTACAGCAGCACGCTGCTATAAGAGCCAAGCCATTGTTTAGCAGCTCACCGATAAAGTGAAGTATTGTGCTGTATTTGGTTTCTGAAATTGTAGGAGATAAACGCTGCGATAGTCCACGCTGAGTTGGTGGAAGTGTGTTTCATCAGTGTACTGTGGCACACTTGGCGCAGACTGTTTCATTGTGGTCATACAAGTCTGAATGACGGAGAGCGAAATGGCGGATCGTCTCACGGTGAAGATCTGGGGATGACAAGAGGACGATCTAGCGAGCGAAGACCATAGCGCCACAACTGAGGCGACAGTGGGAGAGTGAATACTATTTATGTGATTTTTATTATAACAAAAATCGCCGGCTCACATTCATTCAAAAAAACCTCCAAACCGAGGCAGCAGCGGAAACGTTGCAGTTGTGTCGGGTGAATCATCCTGCGACAAAAGAATAAAGTCAGCAGTGGGAACCTCTGGATTCACTACAGCTCAAAATATCACTATGATGCTAAGTGTTTTTAGGACTGCCCAGGTGTGATGCCAACATATTGTCCTGCCAAGTGGAAAAAGTGTCACAGGAGTATTGTACAGCAATCTTACTAGAATTTACAGGTGATTGTCGAAGGAGGTGTTTTTGTTCCACGAAAACGCCCCAGCGCCCCCCCCCCCCCCTCACCCATCTCTCATTCTCTCCAGACCAGAGACACACATGTGCTATTAAATTCTGTTTCCCCCATCCTCATATTCTCATAACTCTTTTCTCGGATGAATCAACCACTTCACGGCAAACACTTGCAGAATGATGAAGTGATTTTTGTAGTATAACGTTTGCCAATAGCAGAAGGGCTCCTTCAAGTCAGCCATCTCTTGGAAAAAATATTTTGTATTGAAGGATGAACTTCTAGAGAAAGAATCCCTCTATACTTTTTTTCAAATAATTATGTTCACTCAAGTTTGGTGCAATCAGATGAGTGAAAGGGGTTTGTTACTTTGTACATACAGCATGAAACGCTTCTCTAAATCAACCAGTGCTCTGAAGCATATAGCTACCTTGGGTAGTGCACATAGGAACACACAATGTGTTCGGTTGCTACTTCAGCCAGTGACTGTTTTCAGAGCCACACGAAGGAATGCGCACTAGATACCGCCGTAAGTAGTTTCCAACATTTTCTACAATTTTTTATGTTTTCGGAGATGAGGTTCTGGTTTGCTCAGAATTTTTGAATATTTCACGTTCTATAATTTAAATGCTGTGTAATATATTTAAGATATTTAGAATATATTGTTAAGGGCTCGGGTATAGAATTTTAAGGTG
Source organism: Schistocerca americana (assembly GCF_021461395.2). NCBI lineage: Eukaryota > Metazoa > Arthropoda > Insecta > Orthoptera > Acrididae > Schistocerca > Schistocerca americana. The sequence goes on along the minus strand of NC_060124.1, from coordinate 92,592,157 downwards.
ATAAGAATGCTAGATACTTTTAGAATTATTAATGTATGATGTGGATTGTTAAGCCATACTGTATCGGTCGTGCAACATATCGTACCATGAAACAGAAAAATTTCTTTAAGCCTGAAAAGTGTGTCGCTTGCAAATGAACTAAATTTATTTAATGTCTTAACAATTTTATCTATCCTGCAAATGGAAATTTGTGTCAGTTTCCAGTAGCTTCCATTTCAGAATATGTCTCATTTTCAAGTTGTTTTTGATAACATTTCCTCTCGGTTTCATTTCACTTAACTGTTGATGGAGTGCAGTAGAGTAATGATGTAACAATACACTATTAAACACCATACTGACTAGACACTCTTGAGTGCAACACTTTTAAATTTAAATCCAATGTTGTACAGGGGCAGTCGAATGAAAATTAGAGACATGGAAAAAAGTAACTAAACTGTTTGTTATTTCAGAAGTAATCACCATACCTGTTAACACGTGTATAACCACAGTAAGACAAGACAGTCAGAGCCTTCACGGAAAAATGTTTACGGCTGCCAACGGAACCATGATTGCACCCACGCGTATACCTCTGCGTCAGAAACAAATCGACAGCCTCGATTGTCTTTCTTCAGTGCCCCAAACATTTGGAAATCACATGGAGAGAGAGCCTATCAACAAAATGCCCCCCGACATTTTGCCTAGTTTCTTCTCGAGTAGGCTGCTGAAGTTTCGTTGGTAAGCCGTTACATGTCCTCCACACAGTCCCGAATTCCCCCCAAGCAGTTTCCATGTTCTGGGACCCCTGAAGAAAGACATTGCGTGGCCGTCAGTTTGCTTCGGACAACGAAGTGCACTCCTGGATAGGATCATGGTTCCATAAGCCACCGTAAACATTTCTCTATGAAGACATAGATGGTTTTTCTCACGATGGGATAAATGTTTTAACAGATAGGGCGACTACCTTCGAAATAAACAATTTACGTACTGTTTGCTCCAAATGCTCAGTTTTCATTTGACTTCCCCTTATACTTTGGAACCTGTTCTCCCTTTTAGCAAAAGCTTAATTCCCTGACTATTTTTTGAGATTTCAGAAAAAGATTACAACACATAAAAAGTGAATGCTTTCACTTAAAAGTAGCACAAGGAAACACATTAAACTCCAATTATAGGGCTGGCTACAGGCGAAAGTCCGAAAAGCGTGCCAAGCTACAACATTTTCCCCTACTTTATACTGCACTATCTGAAATGATAAAAGTCAGTCAATTTAAACGCTTAATTTCACAGTGATCACGTCAATGGCCCCTGAATGTGCTCTCTCAATCCAGTATCAGTTACCTGCCAACTCACATATGTAAGTTTCTGTATAATTTTCCTAAGAATATTTTATTTATTTAGTTATTCGAGCGGAAACTCCATACAGGTCGCCTATCAATAAAATTGTCTGTCACGTGCTATCAATAGCTGTCATATACGTAACACTCCCCGCTCTTCAAACAACTCATAACTTACGATTATTCGCAATAGCTTCCACTACATTATTTCCCATTAGTGTTATCACGACTCAAATATTTATTGTTATTACATTGAAACTAGTTACTCTTCCGAATTAATCTTTTATTGGTCTGACTCGGCCCAACGTCTCGAAAGCGAATGCTGTCGACCAGAGATTCTCCCACTGCTGGCGCGAAACTACAATTTGCAGAAACTTCTAGCACATAAGCAACATCGCCGTGAAATATATATCGGCGGCAGTAGAAGCGTTCGGCAGTCGGCTTCAAACGGCACGTCTCTAAATGTTCTTAATAGCGTTTCTCGAAATGGTTCTCGTTAGAGCTCCCGAAGAATTCCGTAACATTTGCGTGTTCTCCGAACCTACAAGTGACAAACCTAGCAGTCCGCCTCTGTGTTACTTCGATGTCGTCCTTCAATACGACCTGCTACGGATCCCAAACATTCAAGCAGTACTCAAAAACAGGTCGCACGATCGTCCTATATACGGTCCCCTCTGCAGAAGAACCACTCTTTCCAAAAATTCTCTCAATAAACCAAAGTCGACCATACGCCTTGCCTACCACAGTCCTCGCGACCTCATTCCATTTCATATTGTTTTGCAATGTTACGCCCAGATATTCAAACAACTTGAATGTGTGAAGCAGGACACTACAAATGCTGTATCCGAACATTACAGGTTTGATCTTCCTGCCCACCCGCATTAACCTACATTTTCCACTGTGTAAGTCATCTTGTAACTTCCTAAAGTCACTCAACTTTGACACCTTACCGTGCACCACAGCATCACCAGACAACATCAGATTGCTGCCCACCATGTCCGCCAAATCATTTACGTATAGAGAAGAACAGCGGTCCTATCACGTTTCGCTGGGGCATTCCTGACGATACCCTTGTCTTTGATGAGCGCTCGCCGTGGAGGACAACGTAATGGATTCTATTACTTAGTAAGACTTCCAGTCTCTCGCATACATGCAAACTTATTCCATATACTCATACCTTCGTTAACAGCCTACAATGGGGCACCATGTGAAAGGCCTTCCAGAATTCTAAAAATATGGCGTGTGGCTGTTCCAATTCTGGGCTCTGAGCACTATGGGACTTAACATCTATGGCCATCAGTCCCCTAGAACTTAGAACTACTTAAACCTAACTAACCTAATGACAGCACACAACACCCAGTCATCACGAGGCAGAGAAAATCCCCGACCCCGCCGGGAATCGAACGCGGGAACCTGGGCGTGGGATGGCTGTTCCATCCATAGTTTGCAGTACATCATGCGAGGAAAGGGCAACCTGATTTTCCCACGAGCGATGCATCCTAAAACCATATAGATTCGTGGACGTAAGCTTTTCAGTTCCAAGAATGTTTATTATACTCAAACTGAGGATAGGTTCATGGATTCTACGGAACACCGAAATTAGGGATATTGGTCTATCCGTTATTCTACCCTTCTTATAGACTGGAGTCACCTACGCTTTCTCCAGTTCCTTGGGACTTTGTGCTGGACAATAGATTCACCATAAACACAGCCTACGTAAGGAGCTAATGCTATAGACTACTTACGTCACTATTTGTTTATGGTTCCTCTAAATTTTTTATAATTTTTTGCTTTAAAATTTTAGCGTAGTGGTACTATATTTTCTGTATATATAAAGTGTGCTATACTGTAGGTTGAAGATCTTTGCATTGTATGTGAGTAATATATGTAAAATACTATGTAAATTGTTTATTACTTTAAATAATATTCTGATGACTTTTGTATTTAAAAATATTTGTATGTATAAACTGCTCATGTCGATGTAAATTTGACAATTGTAAGAAATGGTCACGCAAAGGAACAATGTAAGAAACAGGCGCTGTGTAAGACCCAGCGTGCTTTATTTTGAAATGAAAGTGGCTCTGGGGAGTGGAAAAGGTGGTAAGGGCGAATTGGGGTGCTATCTAGAGCAAGCGCGGGAAGTAAGTAAAAAAGAAGTTCGTAGGCAGCAGTGATTGAGGCAATAGCCTTGTGGAGCAGCAGAAGCTTTTGCCTGCACATTTGCACAAAAATGTCTCGGATGAGACAGCAAACGGCATACAGCATAGCTGTGAGATGTTGGGCTACTGTACGCAAAATTGAACGTCGCCAAGAAGAGAAATTGAGCGCATGCAGCAAGATAATTGCAGGCCGTGCTGTGGGCTGTGTAGCCACCATATTTGTTAACTACACCCAAGCCTACAGCCAACAGATAGATTTTATTTAGGTATTTTACTTTTGCAAAGCGTGAGCAATTAATTTACACATTGCTTTATTAGTGAATAATCATTCTTCAACTTTAAAGAAACTGGTTCACTCTGTTATTTCATTCTAATCGTACACTTACATAGAGTTCCTTCCTGGTGTTTGATTAATCCGAGTATTCTGTTTTACAGACTTATGAAGAGCCAAAGTAGTATAAAGAGGCACTATTTAAATTGATTTTGTGTAAGTAATGAGAGTAATAGCTCCTGAAAGTAAATTCCAGTAAGAAAGAGGCTTTTTTTAAGTGAAACGTTCAGTATAAAGAAAAGTGTGTGGCTTAGTATCCAAGCATTTTAGTATGTAAGTTTGTTGATTATGAAAAATGATTTAATTAAGGTCCCCCCTCCCCCCCCCCCCCCCCCCCCCCCCGCCCAAAATTTTTTTAGCTTCCTTGAAGACGTCTTCTGGTCTTTTTCTCTATTAAAAATGTAATGTATAAAAGTGTGGTAGCCAAAAAGAAATTTCGGTGGCTGCAACAACATTTTTACGTGGAGTAATATTAATCTGAAGATGCAACTTAAACAGCAGCAAGAAAGTAGGCAAAATTCATACTTCTGTTTCATTGCCTGGACAGGCTGGCGACCGTTAGTAGATGTTTTAAACCACTAAATGAAGTTGGAACTGAATTGTCCTAGCTTCAATATAATACTATTCATACTGCGTTTCTTTCTAACCGCTGGGTAAGATCTTAGAAAAAGAATTGAATAGTCTGATTTACTTATCCATTAGACACAACACTTGGTCAAATCCCATAGTGTACTTTATTTGGAAACGAAGCTAAATTTAGTAAGAGGGTTATACGTGGCAACATAGAGACAGTGTTTTCTGTTATTTAGGTAAAAGCATACTAAATTACAATAGTAGTGGTAGGGCTGTATACTCTTAGTAAATTACTTAACTACCCTCCGTCAACACCCCATGCAAATATGGCCTTTCTCCATCATGCCTTCAGCGGTATTCAATTTAAGGCCTCCTCTCCTGTAATTCAGGAACAGGAATAAATACAGTAAACCACAGCGCGATGGAAGCACGTCAGCAGCAGAGTGTTTCGATATCAGAGCAGAGAGCGATACGCAGTGAGCTGGAAACGTAAGCGTAACGTTGTAAGCCTAACCGTTGCACGGAGATACAGACGGCCGTATTGCGCCTTGTAAGGCAGCGGCGCGGAGCGCTCCACAAAGCGCTTCTGATGTCTCCGAGTCGCGCCGCTGGCGAATCCCCAGCGGTGCGGTTTAACCACAATGCCGACTGTTCAGCCAACCAGGAGCTGCTGCTTCGCCGCCGCCGTTTGCCGAGCGTCCCCGGGTGGAGTTGCGGTGTTGTTATGCAATCGGTGTGGTTTTGTAGGAAGCATACTACGTATTTGTCGGAAACTCACAGTTGACTCATTGCTAGTTTTGGAAATGAATTAATTAGAAGGAAACATATCTGCGTAACGAAACAACTAAGCTGCTACATTAGAGCGACATTCTGTGTGGTCACAATACATTCACTCGGTGGCTGTCGGGAACGGCAGAAGGCGTGCCCCACCCCGCTTTATGACTGACGGTGGGAGAGGAGCGGTGTGGCCAAGGCAGCGCAGACTCCTTCCTCCAGAGCTGGCACTGTTGTCGGTGTCTTGCGCTTGTCTGAAAACAGAGCTGACACACGCTAGAGAAACGAATATCATCCACCTCGAGGCGATCTTCTAGGCTAATGGCAACACCAGTATAACTCGACAATTTATCAGAGCGAGACCATAGCCACCCTGTCTCAAGTGTGTGCATATTTTGAGAAGAGTAGGTTACTAAAAACTGAAACAGAAATTATCTAAATGGAAAGAGAAATCGGGTTAGGGGTTTCCTTGTCGCCAACCTGTTCACATCCCTAACTTGGGAAAACACAGAAATAATTCATTACAGTCGATCACATCTGAACCATCGTTTTCTTAATGACATCTAGTTGTTTGCCTCAAGTGTTGCAGTTCCTCAAAAACAAATGGAAAAACGTAATAGAGCAAGTTTGAAAGGAGACCAGAAAATCGATTACAGTAAGACTGAAATAATTAATGACCAACGTGTGGTTCCTGTAGTCATCCAGCTGGCGACTGGTTTGGTGCAGTATTCCAAACAAGTTTACCTTGGGCAATGTACCTTCTGCAATTTTGTGCGTGTCTATTCACATCTACATAAGTACCCTACATATGTCTGAACTTGACTAATCGCTGGACCGCAAAGGCATGCAAAATTATTCAAAAACCGACGACTGTGCATGTTGAGAATTACTAGAAAATATACGACAGCAAAATATATACCAGACAAAATACTGGATGGGGAGAGGGTTCCTGGTGACCAAGCTTAAAAAATAAATTACAAAAAAAAAGAAATAAAATGTCATTGATATTGCTTTCCTGTAATGATATACTAGATACGTACCCATCGCTACCCAGGTATGTATTTCTTCCAACCTTCTACTAGTTGTATTCTCCTTCAACTGCTCTCTGCCCATCTCCATCTCCTTCTCCTCTCACTACCTTTATTCTAGTACCTTTCTCCTCCACTACCTTTCTCTGTCCATCTCCCACTCTTTGTTCAACCACTATTGCCCCCTCTCCCTGTTCATCTGCTCCTTTCCCATCCCTCTGCTCCTGCCGCCATTGTCCACCTGCTCCTTCCACCTCTGTCCATCTCCTTCTCCCCTCCTTTTGTCCTTCTACCCCCTCTCACTGTTCATATCATCTTCCCTCCTCTCTGTGTTAATCTCCTCTTTCTGTCGTCTGTCAATTTCCTCGTCTCCCTTCACTGCCAATCTCCTCCCCTCTATCTATTCTTCCCCCTGTCTCTGTCCATCCCCTCCTCTCTCTCTGTCCAATTCTTTCTCCTCCATTTTCCTGTCCATTTCCCTCCTCCTCCTTTCTCTGCCCACATGCTTCTACCCAGTATCTGTGTCCATCTCCTCCTGCCCCCTTCTCCCTCCCTCCCTCACTCTTCCTCCCCCCTCTCTCTCTAGGATATCACTTCCACCGCAATAGGATATCGTTGGTTCTTGCCCCCATGGTGTTTCTTTCCAGATAGTAAGTAATATGTCATGTGTGTAACAAATTTCATTAAAATGGATCCACTGGTTTAGGGGAAGCTTTTTAACCATGGTGTTACCTCCGTTCACACATGCTACCTATATTTCAAATGCATATAATATATTTCACAGGTATATGTATACACACATTCACACACACGCACATATTGCCATAAAAAATATCAGAACACAAAAAAAAAAAAAAAAATTTAAAGAAGAAAAATGAAATTTTGGAAAACCGTTTTTGTAGCTAACCTGTTAAAGTGATCAACATTGCAAGATTGCAGGGTTATGCAAGCTTCAGATAAGCCAGTGCATTCGAAATACATCTGTCTGTGTAACATATTAAACTAATCAACGTTGCAAGTTCGCAGGATAATGTAAGCGCGAAATAAGCCATTGGAAATGTAAAATGCTGGTGCATTAACGATGGGTTTAACCACCAGAATGTTAAAGGCAAGCATGAAAACATGCAAACATTCTGTTGTACAGATGTCGGACGTCAGTTTGTGGGATGGAATTCAATACCTGTTGAACTTGGTCAGGCAATACGGGGAGGTTAATGCTGGTTGCGGGTGACGCTGGACTTAAGCCCAATGATATCCCACATGTGATAGAATGGAGAGAGATCTAGTGATCGAGTAGACCAAGGCAACATACCGACACGCTGTAGAGCATGTTGAGTTACAACAGAGGTATATAGACGAAAGAGAGACGGGTGATATACAATACGTACAAGAGCCAGGAGGGAATAATAAAAGTGGACGACCATGAACGATGTGCTCGGATTAAAAAAACGTGTAAGGCAGAGGTATAGTGTATCGTCCCTAGTGTTCATTCTGTACATCGTAGAAGCAATGAAGGAAATGAAAGAAAGTTTCAGGAGAGAAATTAAAATACAAAGTGAAAGGATATCAATGATAAGATTCGCTGATGACATTGCTGTACTGAGTGAGAGTGAAAAAGATTTATACGATCTGCTGAATAGAATGAACATTCTAATGACTACAGGATATGGACTGAGAGTAATTCGAAGAAAGTGGAAAGTAAGGAGAAGTAGCAGGATCGAAAACAACGAGAAACTTAACATCGGGATTAATGATCACGAGGTAGATGAAGTTAATGAACCTACCTAGGCAGCAAAATAACCAATGACGGATGGAGCAAGGAGGACATCAAAAGCAGTCTAGCACTGGTAGAAAGGGCTTCCTGGCCATGGAAAGTCTACTAGTATCAAACATAGGCCTTAAATTGAGGAAGAAGTTTATGAGGATGAAAGTCTGGAGCACAGCATTGTATGGTAGTGAAACATGGACTGTGGGAAAACCAGAACGGAAGAGAATCGAAGCATCAGAGATGTGGTGCTATAGACGAATATTGAAAATTAGGTGAACTGTTGAGGTAAGGAATGAGTAGGTTCTGCGCAGAATGGGAGAGGAAAGGAATATGTGGAAAACACTGATAAGAAGAAGGGACAGGATGATAGAACATCTGTTAAGACATCAGGGAATGACTTCCATGGTACTAGAGCAGGGCTTCACAACATACGTGCTCGCGGAGCAAGCTGTGAGCAGCAAGGCGCGAGCATGGAGCAGCGGAGCAGCGCGAGCACGCTACCACCACTACCGGACCAGAGTGGAGAGTGGGGAAAGTCACATGGGGCACACAACAGCTGCCGCCAGTCAATGTAAATCCGCGGCCACCTGCAGGGATATCACTCACAAATTATTACTCTGACAAATGAAACAAATAAAGGAGAATGTACACATGCCACATAATTTTATTAGCTTAGTGTATGCCTCTACATTCGCATTAATTTGTGAACTGTTACACAATAAAAGGTGTCACTGAAGTGTGGGATTCTCGGTTATCTTGTACTTTTTGCTCTTTACAATTGCGTCTATGTTCGGAGTAATTGTTCTTGTGCATTTTAGGCGCAGCGTGCAGTTTAAATTTCGATCAGACAATGCGTTTCTCAGGCGCATCTTGTTACATTTCATTGCAGAGAACAGTTGTTCACAAACGTACGTGGAACCGAACATCGATATTATTGTAGCTGCCAGTTTGTGCAAACGAGGAAATCTATCCTGAGGGAAGTGTCTGTAGAATTCCAAAATGTTTTTCTTGTTCTGAAATTTGTCTCTGTATTCTCTGTCACACTGCAGGTCAACAATTTCTTGCTGCAGATCAGGACGAATCTCTTAAATATTCGCTGAATATGGAGAGAACAAATCAAAATCTCTGTCTAGTGCTGTCAGATCTTGAAAGCGCTGATCAACTAAACTATGTGAATAACGTTCACAGTCTTTGTGAACATCTTGCATGGATGATAATTTACGAAAATGAGCTAGGTTTCCTGTTTCCAGCTGACTCACCCAAAGTGTCAATTTCATTTTAAAAGCTCGTATTCGATCTACGAAATGAGTAATTAGCAGATCTTTACCTGGTAGTAAAATGTTCAAAGCATTCAGATGGCTAGTTAAATCTGCTAAGAACGCGAGATCACATTCAAACGTGCGCGCGCATTTCCCCTACCTCCCCTCCCTACCTACTCAGCGACCTTGGACCTGCTCGCGAGCACGTGCCTGAGCAGACGCGAGTACTCGCGCTCAAAACCGGCCAGTTGTTAAGCCCTGTACTAGAGGGAGCTGTGGACGAAGACAGACATTGGAATATACCCAGGAAATAATTGAGGATGTAAGTTGCAGGTGCTACTCTGAGATGAAGAGTTTGGCACAGGAGAGGATTTTGTGGTGGGCCACATCAAACCAGTCAGAGGACTGGTGACTCAAAAAACAGAGAATGGACGAGCGTTATTCTGTTCGAAAACATCCCCTGTAATGCTGTTCATGAAAGCACAACCAGACTGATTCAAAAATGTGCAGTCAGGGTGAGTGGAATAATCACGAGAGTGCTCCTACTATCATACGGTATCACACCCAAGACCATAACTCAAAAGTATACGTCCAGTGTGTCTAGCACACAGACATGGTGTTTGCAAGCCCTTAAGTGGTCTTGTTCTAACCAACGCTCGGCCATCATTGGCACCAAGTCAGAACCAGCTTTCTTCATAAAACACAACAGACTTCCACACTGACCTCCAACGACCTTGCCACTGTGCGAGAAGATAATTCTGGGGCACGACAGTAATATTTTTATACACATTAACTTCTCATTATCTGCGTATTATATGTACCTATACAATGACATTGCCGGAATACTTCTTCTTGCAACTGAACGCAGTACTGGACCTCGACAGTCCTTACCTATCTCGAGATAATGGAAGACACAGAAGAAGATCGTAGTACAGGAGTCCACACGTCGATTATAGTGAAGAAACCTGAAGAGATTCATGCAGCAACCTACAAACCTAGGTTATTTTACCTTCACCGAATATGTTATTACACGGATATATCAAAGAACTAAAATTATGGTAAACTCGGCTAGGGAGAAAAGTTGCAACATAATTGTTAACACAGATGTGAGACAATGGTGCAGCTTATCGCCTATATTGCCAAAATTCTTAGATAGCAGAAAATCAAAGTCAGGCGAGGCATTATGATTTGAACAAGTAAGTGGATAAACACCATTCGCTAACGATTCAGTAATTTCACAAGGGTGTGACGGCGATCTGCAAAAGACAATACACTGCACTGACCAGATGGGCAAGGACTAAAATTTGAACATTTCTCACAGAAATATTAAGATCATGGCTTTAAAAAAAAAATGGTTCAAATGGCTCTGAGCACTATGTGACTTAACTTCTGAAGTCATCAGTCGCCTAGAACTTAGAACTAATTAAACCTAACTAACCTAGGGACATCACACACATCAATGCCCGAGGCAGGATTCGAACCTGCGAACGTAGCGGTCGCTCGGTTCCAGACTGTAGCGCCTAGAACCGCACGGCGGCTTTTAAAAGGAAAGGCAATGTATGGTCCTAAATTGTGCCGATTTCGGTTGAAAAAATATGGACTATATCGTGGAGCACCGTGGAACGTTCGTTCTTCAGCCTCTATGGTGTCATGAATTCCCGATGGGTAGTGGTATTAACGTAGTCTTCGAAATGGCTTCTGTAACGGATGTGTGATCCAAGCAGAGAGGTGTCATTTTTTGTTTCTTTTCTCAGAAAAACAGAACATTGCATATATTCATAGGCGCTTACAGAATGCCTACGGAGACATGGTAGTGAACTGAATCACGGTGAGTGTGTCATCATCTCAAATGCTTCAAATGGGTCGGAGCACTACGGGACTTAACTTCTGAGGTCATCAGTCCCCAATAATTTAGAACTACTTAAACCTAACTAACCTAAGGACACCACACACATCCATGCCGGAGGCAGGATTCGAACCTGCGACCGCAGCGTCCTTGCAAAAAAATTGTTCAAATGGCTCTGAGCACTATACGACTTAACTTCTGAGGTCATCAGTCGCCTAGAACTTAGAACTACTTAAACCTAACTAACCTAAGGACATCACAAACATCCATGCCCTAGGCAGGATTCGAACCTGCGACCGTAGCGTTCGCTCGGCTCCAGACTGTAGCGCCTAGAACCGCACGGCCACTCCGGCTGGCTGTCATCATCTCAACAACGCCGTGCAAACCTGTTTCGATCTCCCGCGTGCTGGCCGGCCGGACGCACATAGCTCTGACTTCTGTAGTGCTGGAACGCACGAACACATTCATTCGAGTCTGTAAGTCCATCTTTATACTAAATGATCGTGGGACCTCGAATCAAAACACATTCAGCCGTCTAAATTTCCTTTTTATTTTACTTTTGCTACCAGTTACAGTGTGGACCATCTTCAGGCCCACTCTTGTAAAATCAAAATGGGGACCAACGTACAGTTACTGGTATCTGTAGGTTTCTTTTAACAATGCGATCCCGTCGATCACCACCTGCAGACTGCTCATTGTAGGTGATCGACGGAACACAGTCCAACACCCGGCTGCTCAACTGGAAGTCTCTGTTCGTAGTAATGACACAATCGTCCACCAGTTGGAGCCGCCTAACACAGGACCTTAAAGAGCAACGAAGAACCATCTACGCGGAAATACTGGCGCGTTACGAGGCTGATTGTGAGAATGTGACACATTTTTGTAGAACATAGTCACGGCTGATGAAACACTTCACTACTTCGAACCGGAAACAAAACGGAAATCGATGGAGTGACGCCATACCACCTCTTCTCCGACGAAAAGTTTCAAAGCCGCACACTCAGCCAGCAAACTCATGGCAACTGTCTTCTGGAACTCTGAATGAATTACTCTGTTTGACGTCCTCCCTCATGGCACAACGATGAGCTCTGAAGTGTATTGTGCTGCTCTCGCGAAATTGGAGAAACGACTTCGGCATGTTTGTCGCCATCAAAACGCAAACGAAATTCTCCTATCCTATGACAACGCAAGACCTCACACAAGTGTGAGCAACTTCATTGGACTGTTTTTCCTCACCCATCCTACGCCCCAGATCTCGTATCTTTCGTCTTCCGTCAGTTTTGCGCAAAGAAGGTTGCACGCCGAGTAAGCAGAACGTGAATGATGGGGGGGTTACTGATGCAGCAAGGCGTTGGCTCCGACGCCGACAATTAAAGTTGTATCATCGAGGTATACCAGTCCTTCCAGTAAGGTGGCGTGAGGGTATCACATTGAAAGGAGATTATGGTCTAAAACAGGATTTTGTAGCCAAAAGTCTGGGGAATACTGTGAGTCCTGAATGGAAACCTAGTTTCTGAGAAAAACGGCGTTGCATTGCTTATTGTACGCCCCTCATACGATTAAAACAATAAGGGCAAAAACGAAAAAATAAAATTTTATAAAGGGATATGTGCACCTGTTTGGAGATACAGCTCAGTCATGGACAACTACAAAGCAATACAATTTGCTTTTATAAGACATTGAAATGAAATTTACGAGACTCACGAAAGGTTACAGTCCAAACATTCAGAGCTAAGTTGGGAATTTATTGAACTGACGAATTATTAAAACTTAACTCCGTAAAATGGGAATGACGTCTCGATAGATTGTCAAGTGGAAAAATAACAAAAAATCTATTGAATTGCAACCCAGGAGAAAAATGAGGTCGTGAAAGGCTACGGAACAAAGGGCTAGACAGAGATAGGAGCAGGCGAGGAGCGCAATCCTTGAAGTGAACAAGAAACAGAAGAAGAAAAGTAAATAAGTAAATAAATCAGAAACTGATTGCTGGGGATAAGTAGCAGATTCTTGTTGATGCAGTGTAACAGCTCCACTTATCTGAACACAATCTCTGGTTACAAATTCTGTACAAGTGGATTGTGGGGTTTCCGTGGAGTACAACCTTCACTTTGCCAGGTAGTGGGAAGTCGGAAGATGAGAAATCCGAGCTGTAGAGTACATGAGGAAGAACAGTCGCCACGCGGGATTAGTCGCGCGGTCTCGGGCGCTGCAGTCATGGACTGTGCGGCTGGTCCCGGCGGAGGTTCGAGTCCTCCCTCGGGCATGCGTGTGTGTTTATTTGTCCTTAGGATAATTTAAAATAATTAGTGTGTAAGGTCTTAGCAGTTAAGTCCCATAAGATTTCACACACATTTGATTTTTTTGAATAACAGTCCGGTGAAGTTTTGCGAGCTTCTCTGGGGTGCACAGACTTGTGAGAGGTCTCCAGTTGTCTTCTGAAGGAGAAGTTCGCCTGCATTATTGTGATGACGAACACGCTGAACTCGTGTCTTCAGTTTCCCGAGGCTAGGACCCCACTCTTCAGAGCTGATTGTTGTACCATGAGAGAGGACATCATCCAGAATAACGCCTGCAGAACCCCAGAAGATCGTCGTCGTGACTTTACCAGCTGGCGAAGGTTACACAAAGAATTTTTTCTGGGAAACATCGTAAGTTCATGAACGAAGGTTGGTTTCCGCACTGCGAGATTTCCAGCCAGAACCAAACACCAGAGCAAAACCAAGTCCGCAAGGTACGCTGTCGACGGCGAGGATGCCGATGTATATCTGGTATCCATCCATACTGATTACTACACAGGCCGGTTGCCGCTGTGTAGAGCCACTTTATCCCCCTCTGGAGGTCACGTCCTCATGCCACGTTATGGCTAGCGGGGACGGCGCACTTTTGTCACCGTGACTGTTTAGCGCACTCTTGTCCAGTCTGTGAATATGAACGCTGATACGCTCATGTTGCGACATGACAGCTGGGTGACGCTTTTGCCTGACAACTCGCGTACAAGCACGTGACAACGGTGTCTCTGCGTCGCGGGGTTTGGACAGCCGCGAGCGACACGTGACAAAATTTTCACTGTCCGTGCATCATTCTCCGCTCCCCATTTGCTTTCCGACTATCGACACAGGTGTCAACGTCTTTGTACAATGTGACTGTGGAGAAAGACGATATCGATAGTGGTATTCTTAGAGGACAAGTGGAAGAAAGAACCAACTCTTTTCGACAAAAATTTTAATGATTGTTGATGTTGTTGTTGTTTTGGTCTTTAGTCCTGAGACTGGTTTGATGCAGCTCTCCATGCTACTCTATTCTGTGCAAGCTGTTGCATCTCCCAGTACGTACTGCAGCCTACATCCTTCTGAATCTGCTTAGTGTATTCATCTCTTGGTCTCCCTCTACGATTTTTACCCTCCACGCTGCCCTCCAATACTAAATTAGCGATCCATTGATGCCTCAGAACATATCCTACCAACCGATCCCTTCTTCTAGTCAAGTTGTGCCGCAAACTCGTCCCCAATTCTATTCAATACCTCCTCATTAGTTATGTGATCTACTCATCTAATCTTCAGCATTCTTCTGTAGCACTACATTTCGAAAGCTTTTATTCTCTTCTAGTCCGAACTATTTATCGTCGATGTTTCATTTCCATACATGGCTATACTCCATACAAATACTCTCATAAACGACTTCCTCACACTTAAATCTATACTCGATGTTAACAAATTTCTCTTCTTCAGAAACTCTTCACGCAGTACCATATCTCCCATTTCATCTTCATCTACATCCTCTTCCATTTCCATAATATTGCCCTCAAGTACCTCGCCCTTGTATAGACCCTCTATATACTCCTTCCACCTTTCTGCTTTCCCTTCTTTGCTTAGAACTGGGTTTCCATCTGAGCTCTTGATATTCATACAAGTGGTTCTCTTTTCTCCAGAGGTCTCTCTAATTTTCCTGTAGGCATTATCTATCTTACCTCTGCTTCGTTTACTGCATTTTTATATTTTCTCCTTTCAGCCATTAAATTCAATATTTCTTGTGTCACCCAAGGATTTCTACTAGCCCTCGTCTTCTTACCTACTTGATCCTGTGCTGCCTTCACTACTTCGTCCGAACTTCATTATCAGGACATAATATGGAAACTAAAATAAGGGAAGACATCAGTCGAATAATACTTTCCACTACTTAGGACAAACTGTATTAAGGAGGGACACATAATATCATACTCGTATTATCAAGACATAATACGGAAACTAAAATAAGTGATGACATCAGTCAAATGATAGTTTCCACTTTTAGGACAAACTGTGTTAAGGAAGGACACATAATATCATAGTCGTGTTTCTCTACTTTAATCCTGGTAAAAAGTGAAGTGATTCATTAAAACTTCCTGCACTCGTTGGAAAATACTGGAAAATTTCTTTGGATGTTGTCGAAGTTTAGGAGATATTATGTAAAACGTTTCTCTTACTAGCCTGTCGCTCCAAACGGTATTTACTCACTATCCTTTTTTATAGTATTTTCTTTTACGTCTAATGAGTTTGCAGAAAATGACCGTCTCTTCAAAACCCATATCAAAAAATGAGTGTGGGAGTTCAAAGTTTAATGACTGTCATCCTTCGCAAGCGCACTCTACTATGACGAGCTAACGTGACAGAGAGGAAAACTATTTGGTCACCCTGACAAAAATTACCCACAAGCGCTATACTTGTGATGTGGAACAGAGGGTGTGAGCCCGTCTGAGAGCGAGTAGATATTCTCTCATTCTGAGCAATACAGCAAGGTACTAATGGGCAGACGTTCTGTAACTACGAGTGAGCCAGCCGCATTCGCCACTGAAACGGTTATTTATCATCTAGTGAGAATTATTTTACAGTATGACGCGGCTCTGCACCCGGGATACTTTCGCGTCACCGTTATTTGGTTGCTCAATGGGCTCTTCCGAGAACTGAATACTCCCTCTAATATTCTACAAGGGACATTCAAGAAGCAAGTCAACATATTTTTGTCTGAAATCAGGTTGGATTCATTCAGGATTCCAATTCACCATATTATTCCTCACTCTTTCGACTAAAAAACCACATTTTTGAACATAATCTCTGTTCAATGCAAGGAACTTACGCAACCTCAAATGGTTCAAATGACTCTGAACACTATGGGACTTAATATCTGAGGTCATCAGTCCCCTAGAAATTAGAACTACTTGAACCTAACTAACCTAAGGACATCACACAAATCCCTGCCCGAGGCAGGATTCGAACCTGCGACAGTAGCGGTAGCGCGGCTCCAGACTGAAGCGCCTACAGCCGCTCTAGGCCACCTCATTAGGACGGCCCGCAAGCTCACATTGTACTACCCTATTGATAGTTGCCTGTGACGATGTTCGGCAAAAAAATTGTAACGATCAGCCCCGTAACGAGCAGGCATCTCCACACAGACGGTCCATCGACGCTCTTTATGGTCTTCTGTTAGGCGATGAGGAATCCAACGGGCACACACCTTTGAGTACCCCAACTGGTGGATGAATGAGTCAGCACTACCAGCAGAGACATGCAGTTGAGCAGCCAGGAGTCTGATTGTGATCTGTCGATCACTTTGAGGTGAGAGTGTCCACACGTTCCAGCACTGCATGATTGACAACTGTTTGCACGAGGGAGATCAGACAGGTATGTGCGATCTTGTTGCGATGATGAAAGACGCCACCCCAACGATTCTTCGTACTTTTGTTCACTGCCAGCTCTCTGCAGACATTCTCCAAGCACCTATGAATGTCTGTGATGCTCTGTTTTTGGGCAGTAGGAACTCAGTGACAGCTCTCTGCCTCGACCGCACCACCGGTATAGACGCCTTTCGAAGAGTTTTAGCTTCACCACATATCGGAAGTTCATGAAACTACAGGGGCTGAAGCGGGAAAATTCCACGATGTTCTACAACAAATACCACAGGTATTCAACCGGAACTGGCTGACATGAAGAATGTTTTGTAGGACATATTGAACGCTCCTCGTAAAATTATTTTCTAGTTGCAGATCGCATATCTTGTTATTTGTGTCTTCGGGAGGAAGACCCTCTCGGCCTCTTGGCGACTGTATTTAGCGGTACGAGGGGCGTTTGGAAAGTCCGTGCAAAGTCCGAGAGATGACACCACCGGTGCCTATCAAGGTCATGTTTAGTTAGTAGCATCTTTGGAAAGAACGCAAACCAAGTTTCAGGCATATTGGTCTATTTCTTAGTTTTTGGCGTTCGTGTGAATCAAGGAATTCGAGTGATTGTCAAAAAATGAACGTAAAAGAATTTCGTGTGGTGATTAAACATGACTTTATGAAAGGCAAAACGGCTGAGGAGACTAAAGAGCAGCTTGATAAATATTACGGTGACTCTGCACCTTCGATTAGAACAGTTTATAAGCGGTTTCAAAATTTTTGGATTGGCCATATAGGCACAAGTGATGCTGAACATTCTGGATGCCCTGTGGAGGTTACGACTCCAGAAATCATTGATAAAATGATGACAGAAGAGTCAGATTGCTAGTGCTGTGAGTATCTCGAATGAACGGGTACATAATATTTTGCGTAAACATTTGGACATGAGAAAACTACCTGCAAGATGGGTTCCGCGATTGCTCACGCTTGACCGAAAACGAAATCGTGTAAAGTGTTGCAAGGATGGTTTGCAGCTGTTCAGATGGAAACCGCAAGACTTTAAGCGTCGTTTCGTTACTGTGGATGAAACATGGATACATTACTATACTCCTCAGACCAAACAACAATCTAAATAATGGGTTACCAAGGGAGAATCTGCACCAAAAAAGACGAAGACCATTCCTTCGGCCGCAAAGAATATGGTGACTGTCTTTTGGGATTTGCAAGGCATAATTCTCATCGACTGTCTGGAAAAGTGTAAAACAACTACAGGTGCACATTATTCATCGTTATTGGACCATTTGAAAACCGAACTCCAAGAAAAACGCCGGCGATTGGACTGCAAAAAAAGTGCTTTCCCAAGACGACAATGCACCAGCACTCACCTCAGAAGTTGTGGTTGCAAAATTAATGAAAATAGGATTCCAACTCGTTCCACATCCCCCTTATTCTCCAGACGTGACTCCCTCGGACTGCTATTTGCTCCCCAATTCGAAGAAATGGCTGGCGGGACAAAGATTGTATTCAAACGAGGAGGTGATTGCAGCAACTAATAGCTATTTTGCAGACTTGGGCAATTCCTATTATTCCGAAGGGATCAACAAATTAGAACACCGTTGGACGAAGTGTATAAGTCTAAAGCCGTCGGCACACGGACCGTGCTCTCGAACGTTAACGTTGAGCGTGCAAAGTTCAACGTGCTGCTGAACGCTTGGGAACGATGCGACTTGTGCATACCTGGTATACGCGATCGCAACGCACTGCAGCGGCAGTTGTGGGATGTTTCTAGTTCGTAAATCACACCGTTTACTCAACAGGCTATGTAAAATTCCCACGTTAGCTCTATTAAAACGCACATTTCCTCCACTGCTCATATCCTAGTCACGTTGTTCTATATGTAATATACACAAATAAAAACTTCAGTATCGATGTACAAGTTTTAAGACAGAAAAGAAAGTACAATGTCCAATCAATAAGGACGCAGGCTTATAAAAGTGCCATTACAAACAGTGCGACACAAATTTGCAATAGTTCTGCACATAAGATAAACAGCATTTCATCTTCCCCACATTTTAGTAAAACCCTAAAGTCATTCTTACTTTATCACTGTTCCTACCCAGTAGCAGAAACTTTACAACATGTAAATCACGAAACTCGAAAGAAAAAGGAACAAAATATCTTTATACAAGTAGCGCAAGCTGTCCTATAGATTAAGCCAATCGAACAAACTCACTCCTCAAACTAAGGTGAGCTTATATTTACAAAACATCAAATATTGTAGTATATACTTACATTAAACTAATAATAAAACATCAGAACCTATTATATACGCGAATACTATGAGAAAAAAAAAAGGCTCTGAGCTCAATGGGACTTAACAGCTGTGGTCATCAGTCCCCTAGAACTTAGAACTACTTAAACCTAACTAACCTAAGGACATCACACACATCCATGCCCGAGGCAGGATTCGAACCTGCGACCGTAGCAGTCGCGCGGTTCCGGACTGCGTGCCTAGAACCGTGAGACCACCGCGGCCGGCTAAAAAAATAGGATTTGGCGAGATACGAACCGTAATCAGATTACATATCTGGTCTTGAATCATCGACACTACTCGCTATACTAATGTGACAACAATTCGTTAATGTCCCTCTTATAAAATGTTACCACTTGCTGAATGCTTTAATCGTAGCTATGTTACTAACTGAAATTTAAATATAACAAATTGTACCAAGAACAATGCGATTTTGGTGGATCCTCAGTGTGTCGCTACCTTCAAATGATATACTCTCAAAATACGCAAGTTACAATAATTCTTTGCCACGAATATGACGCTTCTCATTATTTTATTGCAACGAATCACACGGTTAACAACGAGTTTTCGAATCATTCTCAATTTACTGGTGCTCAGAAACGACATACATAGGTATAAGCTTGAATTGAATGCTACTATGTCACCTCACAGCTCAATGCTGTGCTCAACGCTCAGACGCACGCTCAGGATATCTGACATGCTATATATTGCTCTGCACGTTCGGAAAGACTGCCGAACGCACTATTCCACGCTATGACGTCAGAAACTCGGCACGCCCAGCGCTCAACGATCGGATGCACGGTCCGTGTGCCGACGGCTTAAGAGGAGACTGTTGTTGTTGCGGTCTTCAGTCCTGAGACTGGTTTGATGCAGCTGTCCATGCTACTCTATCCTGTGCAAGCTTCTTCATCTCCCAGTACCTACTGCAGCCTACATCCTTCTGAATCTGCTTAGTGTATTCATCTCTTGGTCTCCCTCTACGATTTTTACCCTCCACGCTGCCCTCCATTACTAAATTGGTGATTCTTTTATGCCTCAGAACATGTCCTACCAACCGATCCCTTCTCCGGGTCAAGTTGTGCCACAAACTCCTCTTCTCCCCAATTCTATTCAATACCTCCTCATTAGTTATGTGATCTACCCATCCAATCTTCAGCATTCTTCTGTAGCACCACATTTCGAAAGTTTCTATTCTCTTCTTGTCCAAACTATTTATCATCCATGTTTCACTTCCATACATGGCTACACTCCATATACACTCCTGGAAATGGAAAAAAGAACACATTAACACCGGTGTGTCAGACCCACCATACTTGCTCCGGACACTGCGAGAGGGCTGTACAAGCAATGATCACACGCACGGCACAGCGGACACACCAGGAACCGCGGTGTTGGCCGTCGAATGGCGCTAGCTGCGCAGCATTTGTGCACTGCCGCCGTCAGTGTCAGCCAGTTTGCCGTGGCATACGGAGCTCCATCGCAGTCTTTAACACTGGTAGCATGCCGCGACAGCGTGGACGTGAACCGTATGTGCAGTTGACGGACTTTGAGCGAGGGCATATAGTGGGCATGCGGGAGGCCGGGTGGACGTACTGCCGAATTGCTCAACACGTGGGGCGTGAGGTCTCCACAGTACATCGATGTTGTCGCCGGTGGTCGGCGGAAGGTGCACGTGCCCGTCGACCTGGGACCGGACCGCAGCGACGCACGGATGCACGCCAAGACCGTAGGATCCTACGCAGTGCCGTAGGGGTCCGCACCGCCACTTCCCAGCAAATTAGGGACACTGTTGCTCCTGGGGTATCGGCGAGGACCATTCGCAACCGTCTCCATGAAGCTGGGCTACGGTCCCGCACACCATTAGGCCATCTTCCGCTCACGCCCCAACATCGTGCAGCCCGCCTCCAGTGGTGTCGCGACAGGCGTGAATGGAGGGACGAATGGAGACGTGTCGTCTTCAGCGATGAGAGTCGGTTCTGCCTTGGTGCCAATGATGGTCGTATGCATGTTTGGCGCCGTGCAGGTGAGCGCCACAATCAGGACTGCATACGACCGAGGCACACAGGGCCAACACCGGGCATCATGGTGTGGGGAGCGATCTCCTACACTGGCCGTACACCACTGGTGATCGTCGAGGGGACACTGAATAGTGCACGGTACATCCAAACCGTCATCAAACCTATCGTTCTACCATTCCTAGACCGGCAAGGGAACTTGCTGTTACAACAGGACAATGCACGTCCGCATGTACCCCGTGCCACCCAACGTGCTCTAGAAGGTGTAAGTCAACTACCCTGGCCAGCAAGATCTCCGGATCTGTCCCCCATTGAGCATATTTGGGACTGGATGAAGCGTCGTCTCACGCGGTCTGCACGTCCAGCACGAACGCTGGTCCAACTGAGGCGCCAGGTGGAAATGGCATGGCAAGCCGTTCCACATGACTACATCCAGCATCTCTACGATCGTCTCGATGGGAGAATAGCAGCCTGCATTGCTGCGAAAGGTGGATATACACTGTACTAGTGCCGACATTGTGCATGCTCTGTTGCCTGTGTCTATGTGCCTGTGGGTCTGTCAGTGTGATCATGTGATGTATCTGACCCCAGGAATGTGTCAATAAAGTTTCCGCTTCCTGGGACAATGAATTCACGGTGTTCTTATTTCAATTTCCAGGAGTGTAAATACTTTCAGAAACGACTTCCTGACGCTTAAATCTATACTGGATGTTAACAAATTTCTCTTCTTCAGAAACGCTTTCCTTGCCATTGCCAGTCTACATTTTATATCCTCTCTACTTCGACCATCATCAGTTATTTTGCTCCCCAAATAGCAAAAGTCCTTTACTACTTTAAGTCTCTCATTTCTTAATCTAATTCCCTCAGCATCACCCTACTTAATTCGACTACATTCCATTATCCTCGTTTCGCTTTTGTTGATGTTCATCTTATACCCTCCTCTCAAACCACTGTCCATTCCGTTCATGTCGCAAAATAAAAAAGGTTTGCCCCAAACACGCAAGTAGTTTTTATTTTTGCACCGACTTTTCAAACGCTCCTCGTATGGTCTTCCGCCTTTACCGCCCCCCATCTCTCCTCCCCCTCCCACCACACCAAACCACCCGGCAGACGGGTAGTCTGCAGACTCGTTGCCACGCCGCGGGCTATGAGGCCGTGCTCCAAGAGGAGCAAGACAAGTGCGCGCCGCAGACCTCAAATAATTAGGAGCTCAGAGCGCGGGGCGGGCAACATCCGGCGATCACAGGCGGCAGCGGGCCTTGTTAGCCACCGCGCAATCGAGCCGACTGCAGCGGCGGCGGCGGCCACAGCCGAGGGCAAGCTGACCACAAAGCGGGCGCCGGAAGCGCGGGCTGAGGAGCCAAACTTGCCTTGTTACAGCCGCAGCGCCTTTCTCATAGCTACATATCCTCCTAGGGAACTTAGCAGTCCCACTGTGCCTGAGCGAACTGCTCAAAATCAATTCCGCTAAAAGTGCATGACAGTGGTTTACAGAGAAAAACATAATCAATGACTTTTCTTCCGTGCTCCTATGTTTGAACCGGTCTCGACATTTTTGGTGGTTGTGGGGCGGCGGGTGGAATAATTGTTAATGTTCCTATTATTTATTTAATGCTGTTGTTTGCCATTCTCAACACTGGCTCTCTAACTACAATATTGGCAACCAGAAAGTGATTAGCAAAACGTGAGACGTGTAATTAGAATTCCTAGTGCACACTTCATCTGAGAAATACATTTATAGCTACAGCTTATAGCGCTGAGGAATTAGGAGGTTGTCTGGGATTCATAATCAAAAACCATTCTCTCTAAAATGTTCACTATATTCTGAAAGTCACAGACCAAAAAGAATACACACAATCTAACTACCAGAGCAGTTCAGAGTCTAATGCGCTGATGCAACTATGACTGATCAAATTAAGTGTTTAAGTGAATGCTCGCCATAATTTGATGATAATGTTCATCAAACGCCACGCTAAATAATGGTAGAATGTCTGTCCTGCGGCGGCACGTGAAAATACGACATACGCAAACCAAAGATATATCATTAAAGTCATCCCAGAATTAACACTTCACTCGAAAACGATTTCATGGTTACGCATATCCCGAGTAATTTATTACTGCATCCGAGGCTGTTTATATCAACGATACCGACGTGACGCGACTCCCGGCACAGGTGGTGCGCTAATCGGCGTCTGGAGAGATCTGGGGCTTCCTTTATCTCTCGCAGCGTTCTTGTTCTTACATATAAAGCCGCGGTGCGGACGGCTAAGGGAGCGCCTGATCAAATCTTCTCTCCCGACTAGCCGCTGGGCTAGTAATGCACCACTTTAAGTTATCGAATAAACCATTGCTTCCTTTGCTGATGGCCGATGAAGCTTTCTATTTAATTGTGCAATGAGCACACAAGTAAGTAATCATAGTAAAAGTCTGACGTTGCTAAGTCAAATATTTTGGGCGAGAGAATTAATTTAATTACACTACACGCAGTAGACGAGTTATGTTTGCTTTTTGGAGATACGCTACAGCTATAATTTTATAGTTACTCTGTTGAAACTTCTCACATTTTTATGATTATAGCGGATCTCCCTTCTACTTAAATTTAAACATCCTAGCTTTATTTATTCGCCTACTTAATCTGTCTTGCTTCCTTAATTTCTAAGACAAAAACCAGAAAATCACGAATTTCAACTAAAATTTTAATTTGTGAGATCCAGAATACTGTTCCTACTAAATTATTATGCAAAAGGAATCTAAATATAATTTTTTAAGTTTCTAGCTCTTTTCTGTTGCGCCAATGATTTTTACAGAAAAACATCCAAATTTCGAAAATGGTTAAAGTTGTTGAACTGATATCCAACACATATTGATTTTGTATTACTCCTGACATGCTAGAAAAGCTTCAGGTTATTTACTTCATTTTAAAGTATTGCGCAATATTCATGACGTCAGAGCTAGTTACAGCGGACTAGGCTGGCACACAATGGAAAGACTGATGTGAATTTTATAAGGCGTGAGTATGCTGCTTCCCTACAAGGTGTGCTGCACATTGCATCAAACATGGACTTTGAGGAATATATGTCTTAGACATCAGGTTACCCTTCATTCAGAAGGCTGTTGCACGCAGCGACTGTTATATTGACTTGTAAACAATAGATTTCAGCAATCAGTCGCCGTTTTTAAATTTTATTGGCAGATCTAGATTTCAGCTAGAAACTAGCCATTCTCAATCCACCATCATATTTTATCAATGCATGTAATGCTTGTTGGTCGGGCTTCATCCACAGTTCAATGATATCTACACTCCTGGAAATTGGAATAAGAACACCGTGAATTCATTGTCCCAGGAAGGGGAAACTTTATTGACACATTCCTGGGGTCAGATACATCACATGATCACACTGACAGAACCACAGGCACATAGACACAGGCAACAGAGCATGCACAATGTCGGCACTAGTACAGTGTATATCCACCTTTCGCAGCAATGCAGGCTGCTATTCTCCCATCGAGACGATCGTAGAGATGCTGGATGTAGTCCTGTGGAACGGCTTGCCATGCCATTTCCACCTGGCGCCTCAGTTGGACCAGCGTTCGTGCTGGACGTGCAGACCGCGTGAGACGACGCTTCATCCAGTCCCAAACATGCTCAATGGGGGACAGATCCGGAGATCTTGCTGGCCAGGGTAGTTGACTTACACCTTCTAGAGCACGTTGGGTGGCACGGGATACATGCGGACGTGCATTGTCCTGTTGGAACAGCAAGTTCCCTTGCCGGTCTAGGAATGGTAGAACGATGGGTTCGATGACGGTTTGGATGTACCGTGCACTATTCAGTGTCCCCTCGACGATCACCAGTGGTGTACGGCCAGTGTAGGAGATCGCTCCCCACACCATGATGCCGGGTGTTGGCCCTGTGTGCCTCGGTCGTATGCAGTCCTGATTGTGGCGCTCACCTGCACGGCGCCAAACACGCATACGACCATCATTGGCACCAAGGCAGAAGCGACTCTCATCGCTGAAGACGACACGTCTCCATTCGTCCCTCCATTCACGCCTGTCGCGACACCACTGGAGGCGGGCTGCACGATGTTGGGGCGTGAGCGGAAGACGGCTTAACGGTGTGCGGGACCGTAGCCCAGCTTCATGGAGACGGTTGCGAATGGTCCTCGCCGATACCCCAGGAGCAACAGTGTCCCTAATTTGCTGGGAAGTGGCGGTGCGGACCCCTACGGCACTGCGTAGGATCCTACGGTCTTGGCGTGCATCCGTGCGTCGCTGCGGTCCGATCCCAGGTCGACGGGCACGTGCACCTTCCGCCGACCACTGGCGACAACATCGATGTACTGTGGAGACCTGTTTAATATATTCATATCTTGGTCTCCCTCTGCGATTTTTACCCTCCACGCTGTCCTCGAATACTAAATTGGTGATCCCTCGATGTCTCAGAACATGTCCTACCAACCCATCTCTTCTTCTAGTCAAGTTGTGCCACAGATTCCTCTTCTCCCCAGTTCTGTTCAGTAACTCCTCATTAGTTACGTGATCTACCCATCTACTCTTCAGCATTCTTCTGTAGCACCACATTTTGAAAACTTCTACTCTCTTCTTGTCTAAACTATTTATCGTACATGTTTCACTTATGCATGGCTACATTTCACACAAATACTTACAGAAAAGACTTCCTGACTCTTAAATCTATACTCGATGTTAACCAATTTCTCTTCTTCAGAAACGCTTTCCTTGCCATTGCCAGTCTGCATTCTATAGCCTCTCTACTTCGACCAACATCAGTTATTTTGCTCCCCAAATAGCAAAATTCCTTTACTACTTTAAGCCTCTCATTTCCTAATCTAATTCCCTCAGCATAACCCGAGTTATCTCGACCACATTCCATTATCCTAGTTTTGGTTTTGCTGATGTTCATCTTATATCCTCCTTTCAAGACACTGTCCATTCCGTTAAACTGCTCTTCCAAGTCATTTGCTGTCTCTGACAGAATTACAATGTCATCGGCGAACCTCAAAGTTTTTATTTCTTCTCCATGGATTTTAATACCTACTCCGAAATTTTCTTTTGTTTCCTTTATTGCTTGCTCAATATACAGATTGAATAACATAGGGGAGAGGCTACAAACCTGTCTCACTCCCTTCCCAACCACTGCTTCCCTTTCATACCACTCGACTCTTATAACTGCCATCTGCTTTCTGCACAAATTGTAAATAGCCTTTCGCTCCCTGTATTTTATCCCTGCCACCTTTAAAATTTGAAAGAGAGTAATCCAATCAACATTGTCAAAAGCTTTCTCTAAGCCTACAAATGCTAGAAATGTAGGTTTGCCTTTCCTTAATCTTTCTTCTAAGATAAGTCGTAGGGTCAGTACTGCCTCACGTATTTCAACATTTGTGTGGAGTCCAAACTAATTATCCCCGAGGTCGGCTTCTACCTGTTTTTCCATTCGTTTGTAAGGAATTCGTGTTAGTATTTCGCAACTCTGACTTATTAAACTGATAGTTCGATAATTTTCACACCTGTCACACCTGATTTCTTTGGGCTTGGAATTATTACACCCTCAATTACAGCGCCCTTCTAAACCCCCTGTGTATTCATTCCACCTTTTTGCTTTCTATTCTTTGCTTAGATCTCATTTACCATCTGAGCTCTTGATACAAGGCGTTCTCTTTTCTCCAAAGGTCTCTTTAATTTTCCTGTAGACAGTGTCTATCTTACCCCAAGTGATATATGACTCTACATTGTTACATTTATCCTCAAGCCAAGCTGTTTTGCTGTTCCTGCCAACCTCTTTTTTGTGACGTTTGTATTCCTTTTTGCCTACTTCCTTTACTGCATTTTCAAATTTTCTTATTTGGTCAATGAAATTCAATATCTCTCCTGTTAACCAAGGATTTCTACTGACCCTCATCTTTTTACATATTTAATCCTCTGCTGCCTTCCCTATTTCATCCCTGAAAGCTACCCATTCTTCTTCTACTGTAGTTCTTTCCCCCATTCTTGTCAATCGTTCCCTATCGCTCTCTCCGAAACACTCTAAAACCTCAGGTTCTTTCAGTTTATCAATTTCCCATCTCCTTAAAAAGTAAGTAACTGTATATATAAATAAGGGTGTGTCCCCTAACTCTGCCGCGTCAAATATCTCTGGAACAACAACAGATATTCAAAAACGATTTTCACCGACATTAACCTACAGCAGGGGCTTAGGAAACCATATTTTGCACGAAATTTTAAATCGTAAGTACCATTTTCAACACAAATTTGTGTATTTTGAAATGGACAGCCCCTATTATTTCTCATGGAATCAAAACCATGAAAAATTACAAAAATAATGACGTTGGTTGCATCGCAATACGTCAATTACATCCCTAGAAATTTCGAAGCGAAGTTGACGCTTGAAATAAACGAAGAGCACAGCTAGCGCACATCCCGAAACTCAAGCGTGAACCTCAAGCTGCCTGTGTCAGGGGCTCACACAGTGGGAAGGTATGCTCAATCCACAAAAATAAACAAGTAGCACGTCCAACGCAAAGTTACGTTTTTCAAATTGTAAATGTATGTTTATTCTAGCGAAATGAACTAGACCTACAATTAGAGATAACACACTTGAATTGACTGTGCTAAACTCATGTACTAGTGCCCTGTCGTCTACAGAAACTGTATTGTTGTGCATTACATCTAGCATAGAAAATATACCCACCTCTTCACCAAGGAAACTGTGTCCCGTCAACACATGTTCGAAGTGCCCTCCGTTTGCATCAATACATTTTTGCAGACGGGTAACGAGAGCGTGTTGCGCAGATTGTAGAATTTCTGCAGATATTTCCGCACACACCGCAGTAATACGGTATTGCATATCCTCTACTGTCGTTCGGAGCTCTTGGTACACTCTGTCTCTGCGCCCGAGAGAAAGAAGTCTAATGGCATGAAGTTGGAGAACCGTGTGGCCATGGCAAAATACCTCCCCGCTCCATCCACATATTTGGAATTGTCGCATCTGGCAACTTTTGCACTGTGTGTGGGACCATGTTGGAACCACATAGATAACAGAGTTTCCAATCCTAGATCCTCCATGAGGAGCGCTAGTGTGTGTTAAAGAAATGATGCATATCTCTGTCCATTCAGTGTTCCACGGTAAAAATAGGAATCTACAATACAGTTAGCAATGATACTGCAGCAGACATTGATAATCCACTGCCATTGGTGAGCAACTTGGCGATTCCAGTGGAGATTTTGCACGGACCAGTAGTGCATGTTCCGCAGATCCATATTACCATGATTTGTAAATGAAGCCTCGTCCATAAACAACGTATTGGTTAGAAGTACAGGTTTACCTTGCAACTGCTGAAGTGTAAAACAACAGAATGCAATGCGGGATTAAAAGTCATTCCCGTACAGTTTTTGATGCAGTGAGATATAGAACGGATGAAACCGATGCCGATGCAAGATTCTGCACACGCGTGCAATTTCTCGTACACCCACCTGAGAACTGTACGCTACAGCAGTCAGAACAGCAATTTCGTTTCAATTGCCAGTCGCTGGCGTTGTACGTCAACGTTTTGTGGGAGCCCAGCTTCCTGTTTCCGTGAGTGCCTTGCAGACGTTGCCAATGGTTCGACGCGACGGACACCGTCGATCTGGGTAGCGTTCAGCATACAGTGTCACAGGTAATTTTTCTTCATTACTGAATGCCGGCATATCGACTAGATGACGACAAATGTAACAAGCCTAAGGAAAACAGGTTTTAATGTGGCAACGTATGTGAATTACGTTACAGTACGAGAGCAGTTCAGCAGACTAGATTCGGAGACACGTACACTTAAGGTAGAGCGTGACGCGGTGATATTGGTATGTTTACGACAGGATAGAGGCGCCAGTGCGGGCAACCCCTGCTCTGAGCACAGTACTACGTGCGATGCATTACGTCAGAAACTATGACGCGGTTGCTATCCTTTACAAGCCACATATATCAGAACCTACGAGGTTTAGAAAAGTGAAACTAAGTGTGTTACCACAAATTGTACCTCTAGTTGTCATTTCGCAACAATAAACATTATGCGCAGGTTCGAATCCTGCCTTAGGTTACTTAGTTTCAAGTAGTTCTAAGCCTAGGGAACTGATGACTTCAGATGTTAAGTTCCATAGTCCTTAGAGCCATTTGAACCATTATGCGCAGGACATCCATCATTCTGATACCGCTTTATTTGACACATTGTAAGAGGTGGGTCGGTTCAAGTTAGGTACAGCACAAGAAGGGGCTAAACTATCCCCCTTTAGGAGTGCCATCAATGAATGAAATATGGGCCAATGATGTGTTGTCATACAATACTACACCATTTCTCGGGATGTAATTGGCATATTGCGTTGCAACCAACGCCATGATTTTTGTGATTTTTCATGCTATTGATTACATACGAAATAATGGGGATTGTCCATTTAAAAATACACAAGTTTGTGTTGAAAATAGAATTTCTTTACATTTTAAAATTTCGCATAGTATTTGGTTTCCTAAGCCCCTGCCGTAAGTTCATGATGGTGAAAACCGTTTTTGAATATTTACTGTTGTTGCACCAGCCAGGTGTTCCGTATTGAAAGACGCAGCGATTACCACAGGCTTTCAAAGGCACCAATGGGGTCATATATTTCGTCACTGATGCCCTGTCATCGCTACTAATTTGAGCAATAGCCTGAAGACCGTGGCCAACCCAGCTTCCAGTTGTTTATGGACAGTAATTTCTCCTCGTGGCTATCCACAACAAGCACATTCCCTGTTCAAATGGTTCAAATGGCTCTGAGCACTATGGGACTCAACTGCTGAGGTCATTAGTCCCCTAGAACTTAGAACTAGTTAAACCTAACTAACCTAAGGACATCACAAACATCCATGCCCGAGGCAGGATTCGAACCTGCGACCGTAGCGGTCTTGCGGTTGCAGACTGCAGCGCCTTTAACCGCACGACCCCTGTTCATACTGTGTAAAAATACCGTATAAAATTACCTAAATACACTATAAGGGGGAAAAAAACCGATGCACCACGAAGGAATTATCTGAATGGGACGGAGATCGGTACGTGTGATGTTTTCATATGTGATGATCACAGTTTTAGAAAAACTGGATGATTTATTCAAGCGAAAGAGTTTCACAAATTGAGCGAGTCAGCAATGCGCTGTTGCGCCTCTGTCCCTTATGCAAGGTTTGATTGATGTTGTTAGATGCTTTCCTGAGGAATATCGTGCAAATTCTGTCCAAATGGACAAACGTCAAATCGTGGGCATGCTGGAAGGCCATGCCCCCAATACTCCAAACGTTCTCAATTGTGGAGAGATCTGGCGACCTTGTTGGCCAAGGTAGTGTTTGGCCTGCATAAAGACAAGCAGTAGAATCTCTCGCCCTGAGCAGACTTGTGTTATTGGGCTGAAATGTAAACCCACGGTGGCTTGCTTTGAGAGACAATAAAGCGGCGTGTAGAATACCTTCGCCGGTCGGTGTGGCCGTGCGGTTCTAGGCGCTTCGGTCTCGAACCGTGCGACCGCTACGGTCGCAGGTTCGAATCCTGCCTCGGCCATGGATGTGTGTGATGTCCTTAGGTTAGTTAGGTTTAAGTAGTTCTAAGTTCTAGGGGACTGATGACCTCAGATGTTAAGTCCCATAGTGCTCAGAGCCGTTTTTAGAATACCTTCGACGTACCGCTGTGATGGAAGGAGACAACCAAATGGGTCCTTCTATGGAAAGAAAACGCTCCCCATATCATCACACCGGGTAGTCGGGCCGTATTGTAGGTGATAGTTGGTATCCCATCGCTGTTCAGGGCACCTTCTGGCACTTTTTGGGCGTGGAATTTCTCTGACGGGAATAGAATTGTGCTCAGTGATCATTCTCGCTTCGAACGGAACCCCGATGACCACCCAGATCGTGTTTGGAGGCGCCTCGGACAGCGGTGGGACACGAACCTGATTGTTACCACCATACATTCCACAGTGATGGCCTGGGATGCCATAGCAGGCCCCTTTGGTTGTCATCTACGGCACACTTACAGCACAGTGGTACGTTGACAATGTTTCATCCACCATTTTGTTGCCCTTAGTGGCAAATCATCCTGGGCTTTCATTTCAGTAAGGTATTTCCCGCCAGTGGCGAGAGACTCTTGTTTTCGTGCTTGCCCATCGTGGCCTGCTCGGTTGCCGGATCTCTCCCCAGTTTAGAACATTCGGAGCGTTATGGGCAGGGCCCTTCAACCATCTGGGCATTATAAAGATTTAACAAACCAGTTGGACAGAATTTGGCACAATTGCGTCAGGAGGACATCCAACAACTCAATCAATGCTTGCATAAGGGCCAGGGGTGGACCAAGACGTTGTTGACTTGCTCAGTTTGTGAAGCCTTTCGCTTGCATAAATCATCCAATTTTTCTGCAACTGTTACCATTTGTTTACCTCTACATGTAAATCACGTCTATCAATTCCGTCCTGTTCCGATAACTCCTTCGTGGCGTGCTTTATTATAAATTTTAGAGTGTACATGCGAAGGTGCCAGGACTAACAGACCTACCGTACAAGAGCAAAATTATTCGACTGTGGCGCTATAAGGTCGGGATGACACAAAATACACACGAAGAGAGTAAATAAACACTCGAATCTGCTCTGCAGAATTCTCACTGTAACCTAAGATCGCAAGATCCCTAGGCTCTTAAAACAAATAAATGACAGTACGGAATGCAATTCTGACGTTGCGGCTAATAATGGAAGCAAGGCTAAAGATAAATCAAGACACTTTCATAGGATTTGTCGACCTTGAAAAAGCGTTCGACAATATAAAATGGTGCAAGCTGTTCGAGATTCTGAAAAAAGTAGGGGTAAGCTATAGGGAGAGACGGGTCATATACAATATGTACAACAACCAAGATGGAATAATAAGAGTGGACGATCAAGAACGAAGTGCTCGTATTAAGCAGGGTGTAAGACAAGGCTGTAGCCTTTCGCCCCTACTCTTCAATCTGTACATCGAGGAAGCAATGATGGAAATAAAAGAAAGGTTCAGGAGTGGAATTAAAATACAAGTTGAAAGGATATCAATGATACGATTCGCTGATGACATTGCTATCCTGAGTGAAAGTGAAGAAGAATTAAATGATCTGCTGAACGGAATGAACAGTCTAATGAATACACAGTATGGTTTGAGAGTAAATCGGAGAAAGACGAAGGTAATGAGAAGTAGTAGACTTGAGAACAGCGAGAAATTTAACATCAGGATTGATGGTCACGAAGTCAATGAAGTTAAGGAAGTCTGCTACCTAGGCAGTAAAATAACCAGTGACGGACGGAGCAAGGAGGACATCAAAAGCAGACTCGCTATGGCAAAAAAGGCATTTCTGGCCAAGAGAAGTCTACTAATATCAAATACCGGCCTTAATTTGATGAAGAAATTTCTGAGGATGTACGTCGGGAGTATAGCATTGTACGGTAGTGAAACATGGACTGTGGGAAAACCGGAACAGAAGAGAATCGAAGCATTTGAGATGTGGTGCTATAGACGAATGTTGAAAATTAGGTGGACTGATAAGGTAAGGAATGAGGAGGTTCTACGCAGAATCGGAGAGGAAAGGAATATGTGGAAAACACTAATAAGGAGAAGGGACAGGATGATAGGACATTTGCTAAGACATGAGGGAATGACTTCCATGGTACTAGAGGGAGCTGTAGAGGGCAAAAACTGTAGAGGAAGACAGAGATTGGAATACGTCAACCAAATAATTGAGGACTTAGGTTGCAAGTGCTATTCTGAGATGAAGAGGTTAGCAGAGGATAGGAATTCGTGGCGGGCCGCATCAAACCAGTCAGTAGACTGATGACCAAAAAAAAAAAAAAAAAAAAAAAAAAAAAAAAAAACTTAATGCAATAGCTAACACGGAAGCTACTAGAGAAAATAAACACACAAGCTCTAAATGTAGATAATCACTAGACCATCACAAGAATAGACACGTAATATCCACTTCTTGGCAGAAGCTAGTAAAAAAGCAGTGTAGCAAAGTAAATGCTATGAATTAACGCAGACTGCTGGCACTGCCACTGATGGTCTATTCCTCTGCTTGAGTAGCTGGACCTAGATTTACTAATAAATTACTCGTCTCAAACTCGAATGAGTGAAACGCCCGTAATTGTAGTGACGGTGTGAAGCTACGCTACTAACTAAACTCATATGGAAGCTAGCGCAAGGAATAAACATGCATGCTCTAAATGTAATTAAACAGGAGACAATCAAATAAAACGTAGATAATATTCATCTGTTAACAGAAGCTCGTAAAGAAAACACTGAACTAAGAGGTGTGTACTAACGCAAACTACTAACATTGACACTGCTGGCCGCTACTCCATCATGGTTAGCTGCACCAAGATCATGTACCGAACTGGACATTTACTACGCCTCATTTTACTCGTATATGTGTTAGAAGGCGGAGTTTTATCTTCTCTGCTTTCTAGGTTATGAGGTAGTCTGTGGCAAATTTTATTGTTTCGAATAATATTCTTATTTTATGTCGTTCGAAGATATTGGCAGTGTTTTAGATTAGCGAGGAAAGGGATCGTGTTGTTAATCGCCGGCCAGAGTGGCCGAGCGGTTATAGGCGCTACAGTCTGGAGCAGCGCGACCGCTATGATCGCAGGTTCGAATCCTGCATGGATGTGTGTGATGTCCTTAGGTTCGTTAGGTTTAAATAGTTCTAAGTTCTAGGGGACTGACGACCTCAGAAGTTTAGTCTCATAGTGCTCAAAGCCATTTGAATCATTTTGTTGTTAATCTGTTTTCCTGGTTCTTGATTGACACTTTTTTAGCTGAATTGTCTATTAGTGTAGGTTTATACCAATTAGCTGCAGCTATTTGTCTTATTATTTTGATTTAATTCTGCACGTTCTCATCACTCAGTGGGCTTTTTAGTGTTCTATGAATCCCTGAATGTTATGATGCTAGTTTTTGCTTGATGGGGTGGCAGGAGGATGCATGTATGTTTATGTTAGCGGAGTTGGGCTTCCTGTATATTGGGAAGGCATTTTTGTCACATTGCTTGCAGATGATGATAGCAAGGATGCTAATGTAATTATCTATTTACTGATCACAGATGAATTTAATGTTCCTGTCCAATTTGTGGGAGATTTGTAGGACGTCTTGGACATCTTTATTTACGCCTTCAATAATTAGAAATGTAACTATATTTCTGGTGTCAAGGTGCATGTTGTTTATTTTTGTGAGACGCTTGTGCTGCAGGTGTTTGGGCAATACTTCAGATATACTTATAGCTCCTCCTATGCTGGCACCCATTTGTTCATTTGTAGACTTTTGCATTGAAAGAGCAGTAATTATACTTCAACACCAGTTCAAAGAGGTCATTGAATTATGTGATTTCTGCAGGGGAAAGTGTCTTTTATTTTATTACGTTCTGCTTCATAACACCTACCGTATAATGAATGGAGATGTTAGTATACCGATTAGTTACATGTAGAGAGATCTACTGGCATTTGTAGTATCGGGCGTGTCTTTCACATCACTGGCGAATGAGAGGCTACTTTTATTTAAAAGTTCATTTCAACTTTTACCAGTTTGTCTATTGCTTTGTAAAGTTATCTCGCTCTACCTCAACACCAAGAATGTCTTTTTCTTCTTTCAGTGTTCAACCCTGAGGTTGGTTTGCAACAGAGCACCATTCCTCTATTTAGTCTGCCTTCCTCTTCATTTCCAATTATGTGCTACATCCAGCGTCATTCATGATCTGTTGCATGTATGATATCCTTGGTCGCCCCAGCTGATTCCTTCCCTCAATAGCTCCTACTGCTATTGTTCCAGTGATGTTGTAGGATGTGCCCTACAAGTTTGTCTCTTCTTGTTTGGATGTGCCTCCACAGAGATCTGGTTTCCAGTATTCTTCTAAGCACTTCTTCATTTGTTGCTTTGTCTCTCCAGCTGATCATCTTCCTTCTATGGCACCACATCTCCAGGGCCTCTAACCGTCTTCCCTCCTCTCTTCCCATTGTCCAAGTTTCACATCCGTATAAGACCACGCTCCAAACGAAAGCTTTCGTGATACGTTCCCTTTGTTTGAGACTGATGTTCTTGCTGGTGAGTAAGTTCATCCTCCGATTAAATGCAATTTTGGGCTTTTGTATTTTGCTCACAATATCTTTCCTGCTTCTACCATCCCTTGTGATTTTGCTTCCCAGGTAAGTAAATTACTCTATCACCTCCAGCTCCTTTCTTCCAATTGTCATTCTCAGAGGTTCACGTTCTGCTCCAGTACTGCATACCATCACTTTAGTCTTTTTCTTGTTTATTCTCATTGCATACTGATTGCATAGAATGATTTCCATTGTTCTGAGGACTGCTTCTAGATCTTCTTTTGTCTCTGTGACTATAGCAGTATCATCTGCATAACATTGCATGTCTATCTTCTGCCCATTACTTTTTATCCTCACCTCAGTAGTTTCTCGAACTTGGTCTGTAGCGTCCTGATGTAAGCGTTGAATGTAAGAGGAGAGAGAGAGCGCATCCTTGTCTTACCGCTTTTCTAATATTTGCTTCATGCTCCTGGTGACAGTTCCTACTCACTGCCACCTCATTCTTATAGAAAGTATCACACGGATGTCTTTGTACATCGTTCAACCTTTCCTCAGCACTCTGAAAATCTCTTGCCAGATAATATTATCAAATGCCTATTCCAGGTCTAAAGAGGCAATATAAGTTTGTTTATTTTTCTGTAATTTCTTTTCGATACGGAGTCTCAGTGCCAGAAGCGCCTATCTTGTTCCCAGTCCCCTTCTGCAACCAAACTGACTTTCACTCAGCATATCATCCACCTTCTCTTCAATTCTCTTCAGAATTATTTTTATGAGAATTTTTTATGCATGTGATATTACGCTTAAATTTCGGTATTGTACACATTTTCTAGCCGCTGCCTTCTTTGTTACGGGAAGAATGATGCATTTCTGGAAGTCTGTCGGTATCTCTCCTGTGTTATACATGGACCTAATAATACTGTCACCAGCATTCTTTATTAGTTCTGCAGAGATGTCATCAATACCCGTTGCTTTGTTGTCCCATAATTCTTTTAGAGCTTTATCAAATTCTTCTTGCAGAATGTACCAGCACAATTCCCCACTTAGAGGTGATTCTGTGAAACATTGAAGTGCTTAGTGGGCAAACAGACAAACGACTATGCAGTAAACTGTTTTATTTGAACATGTCCTAGCGTTTTGTCCCTTGTTTTTGTCAATGTTTTACAAAAATTGCTTTCCTTACCAATTTTGGGGAGAAAGAACTTCTCCATTTATTTTCTTTCATGTGAACTGAAGACTATAATGTTAAAACAGATTTAGAGAAGTAGAAATTATTAAATACTTTCTTGGCGGTAGATACATATAAACAACTTGATGAGTTTCTGATAAAACTTCCAAACCAACTGATAAGCAGATAACATTTCCTGAAGTTTCAGTAATGGTCGATAAGGGTCAGTAGCCACTAATTCTGAAGTATTGCTGAATTTTATGATTTGCACATGTACTCCATTCACACTACTATTTACTTTAGCCAGATACTCTGGGATAATTAATTTCACTTCATTTTATTTTATTTAGTGCCCATACATCAATCACAGCTCTCGCTCTTCCATCATTTATGTTCACTACAATAGGTGTGTTGTTGTGTGGATTACTAATTCTGTCAGTCATACACCATTCCAAGTTTTGTCTATTTGCTGATGAATAGCTTCCATCTTCGACAATAGAACAAGGCACAGGTGTATGACAAAAGATACGTGTTGTTTCATCTGAAGAATGAGGTCCAGTGTCAAAGCTGGTACTGCACAACAGAGCCACAAGTCAGGACAGTCACTGCCTGACACAGTAACAAATGAGAGACGTAGACGTATGCACGGCCTCAGCAAGTTCCATACGCTACCGCTGCAGCTGAAAGAGTGCTTACGTTAGATAGCAGTACTATTCACACCACTGTCTCATCATTACCTATGAGGTTATCATCGTCTTACTTTAGATGCGAGTTTTATGAAAATCAGGATATGTACATAAAAATTTATAGTCAATCGGACACTGAGATATGACTGTGATTCTGTAATGTATCAATTGATAAGATGGTGTTCAGTGACAGAAACAATTACATAGACACTCCTGTGGACATGGATTGTTTCCAGGTTAGCTATTTTACGTTGATTAAAGTTTAATACAGTGGTATAATTTTGTGTTGTGTTGTAGTAGCCACTCGACCTGCTCCAGAAGTAAATCTAGTTTATTTTTTCAGTACTTCACATATAGTTCCACATCCACTTGGTATCCAAAATTCCTTACAAGCAGTGTCGAATCAGGAAATGAAATACATCACTTTTGTTACTCAGAATATTACAAGATTCGGAAAAGTAAGATCTTATATTCTATTTACTATTTCTTGTAGCTTGTCTTGTTTCAGGTATATATCAGTTATGTTTTGCTCATGATAACTTCCCCAACCACGGCCTAACCATCAATACAGGCTTCTGTTGTGATTTACAACGGTTGAAACTGCAATTTACATACAACGCTTAATTATTCATATTCTACTTTATTCTATATTTAATAGTTTTATTGTTTTACGACTGTTAGTCAACTATCGTTCTACTCAAATGAAACGTTATGGCTCGAGAGGCCTTTTCAGGTCTCAAACATCTATGAAGTCTGTAAGCAGACTGAAGCGACAATTGATAATTTGTACCAAAAATAGGATTCCAAACCATTTTTCCTCCTCAGTAGGCAGATGCGCTAGCTACTACATCATCCTGGCAGTATGACTTTGCACAAATGGATACACTACCCCAGCATGCCTCTGTCCTCAATACGAATTCCTGTCCACACCTCAGCCCACTTAGTATTCCTCCTAGACTCGAACAGCATTGCGGGGGCTCTCCAGTTGTAATGGAACAGCACCTCACCACCGAACGTAACGCAGATTCTGCCTGAAACAGATGCATAAGTGCTTTAAACAACTGAAACTGCTTGAATCCATACACCTCTTCACCTCTCAAACATATGTCATGTATATATGCAGAGTGAATCGATGAAGCAAGTGATCTAGGCTCAAATACCAGCGTTCGGTCAAATTTTCATTTGTCGGTTCAGTCTGTAAATGTACATCACACTTGTCGTTTTATTATTCAATCAATTCCAAGAATAATCTGAGTTCTAAATTCACATTACAGTGAAATCTGAAAGTACTTGTTTTTTGTTACAAGTTTTCTCGATTTCCTTGTGACTCCGAATATGTAAGCTAATTCCCGAAACCAGCTTATACACTTGTCCTGTTTTGTCTTTGATCTGTTCAAAAGGCATTTGGGAAAGGACAGTGATCTGAGAATCCATATCCAATTACACTTCGAACTGTGCGTCACGTATTCAGTTCGGTATAATTATTCGTTTCGGATTTTCGATCTTCCCGTTTTCCATATCTTCCTGAACAAATTTGTATCGATCATTGAATAATTCAAAGGAAAGTTACAGACGTATTATGTAAACCGAACGTGGAGGGAGGAGAAAGGAAAGCGAAGAAACTAATGATATCGGCTACATCGAGACTTCACGCAGAATCAGCAGCGACGAGTGAAATTTGTGGTGGACCGGGACTCGAACGCAGGATCCCTTGATTACTAGGCAATTGTGTTAACCGTTGCGGCACCCAGACACAGTGTTAACTGCAAATGCGAGGGCTATCTCGGCATGCTCCCGGCCGACCCACATTCCCACCCAGCTCTATCACAATCCCCATCCATGTCCATCGTGCTAGCTGATTTAGGATTCCCGCTGGAGATCGAATGTAAAAGTGCATCTGCACTGATGGTTGTGAATTCATAGCCCATTGACACGTATCAATTATTTTGCCATTGTGGCATTGTCCAGAGCCTTTTTTGGGTTTACACGTTGTTATGTTATAGGCGACTTTCATCCAGCTCTGTTCATGAACAGTTTTTTTTTTTTTTGTGGTTTCTTTTCCTTTTTTCCATATCAGTCTCCGATTTTGGTATAGACAACTCGTATGGCTCCAGCAAATGCCTCCTGTTGTTATTTCAATTCCTTTACATATGTTTTCATCGAAGTGACGTCTTAAGACGTCAACTTTAAATTTTTGTGCTTTGTACAGTTTCATTTACTTGTATTATGCATACAAAGTCGCGTCCAACAAGGCTCACGTGCCTTAGTTTATTCAAATTATCATTACTTACCGTAAATACTTGTAATGCTATCAATATTATCACCTGGTCGCGTACTTCCCGCAACTTTTCTTGCTTTATCCCAAATAATTTCACCTTTATTAGCGTCCGCAGCTCGTCATCTAGTGGCTATATCTAGATCACTGGGTACCGAGTTCGATTCCCGGCCGGGTTGGGGATTTTCTCTACCTGGTTACTGTGTGTTTGTGCTGTCCTCATTATTTCAACATCATCATAATCATTCGTGACAGTGGCGAGATCGGACTGAGTAAAAATTTGATAGTGTAAAAAGTGAGAAATTGTGCGGACGCTGACGATCGCGCAGTTGAGCGCCCCACGAAGAAATCATCATCATCATCTTTATTAGCAGCTCTCTTGGTATGCTTGGTAACATCTGCCCCATTCGAAGTAACGTCTTTGTCAACAGATGCTCGAGTACTATTTACAATGCATCTAAACCTTCTTTTGGAATAAATGGCATCATCTTGCTACTGCCCTCAATGTTTCTCTTTTCTGCCCAACTCCCTCGTTACTTCTTCCTTTATGTCCTCCCAAACACATGGTTTTAATCCTTGATATTAGTTACTGATTTGTTTCATCCAGTTAGGCATTTCTGTTGCCTCTTCTCACACTTAGGAACTGAGTTTAATGTTATCAGATTACTGTTATCACACTCCTTTCCTTTGTTTGCATTCGTACATCCATCCTCGACAGGTATTGTGTTTGTCTATGGGCAAGAGTGACGTTATTCTTCTGCCTTGGTTCTAATGCTGCCATGTTCTAAACCTCAGGTGGCTGAACCACCCCGCAGTCACTCGCAGGCTCCAGTGAAGCAACCTCAGTTCTCTCAGCGGTGATGTCTCACTCTCGCTGCCTCTACTGCCACTGTGCTGTACATCTCTCTTTTCTGGTTACTACAGAGCTCACTACCGTAACTGCCCCCTCATTCATAACCGTCCTGTCTATTTTTCGGTGAAAAACTGCTTTCTGCATTTTTTCCTCACGCAAAATGTGCTGCTTTTAGTTTTCCTCATATGTATCTTTAACATTGCAACGGAGTGGTCGTTTTATCTAATGAGTCCTCCATATCTGTTCATCATATTACATGGTTTCCTTCATATTTATTGCAGTCATTACTGTTTCGTTCATTCTGGTTATTGTATAGAAGGAATCAGGTAATTCTTCCTCACAGCTGTTCATAAGGTCCCTGTCTTGTGTGTGACATAAATTTCTCCTCGTTGTGTTTAATTATTGATATCTCTGTTTATAATGTAACTTAGTTTCTCCTAAATATTCTTTTCTGGTTTCGAAATTTTACATTGAATTTCTGAGGCACTCAGTCATTCAGGAACGTGGACTTGTTGAGTAAATAATTTTTTTTTCTTTCAGAGACAGTTTTTTTTTCAAATTGGAAGAACCAGTTTTATTTTCCTTTACTGTTTAGGTTCTTCATCGATGATAACTTTTATCCTAAACTATGATTTTACACTATCTGAAATTTAATTATTCAGCATGAATCTCGCAACTCATGTTATCATTTAAACTCCCACATTTTCAACTTTCGTATTAATAGTGTCCATAATCTCTTTAATATTCATTACTTAAGTTTAAGATCATTTACTTTTCTGTATACGGAGCCAATTTTCCCCTAACTGGCTACCCTAGTCATCATTTTTGTTACTCAATTTACTACTTGGTCATCAGTTTTTCAGTGGCCACTCTCTGATGCTATTTTATTGCTTATTAATAGATTTTGATTAGCCATTTCTGTTGACAGAACCTTCAGAAAATCACTCATGCTTAACTGAGATTCATAATCCTGTCAGACTTCATACAATCCCAGTTTCTTTGCTCCAATTTGCCGGCCGGAGTGGCCGTGCGGTTCTAGGCGCTACGGTCTGGAGACGAGCGACCGCTACGGTCGCAGGTTCGAATCGTGCCTCGGGCATGGATGTGTGTGATGTGCTTAGGATAGTTAGGTTTAATTAGTTCTAAGTTCTAGGCGACTGATGACCTCAGAAGTTAAGTCGCATAGTGCTCAGAGCCATTTTTTGCCCCAATTTCAGGTTCTGCCTCTTGTTTTATCTATGAAATATTCATTGTACCTGCAGCGTTGGCTACGCTGTCATTTATGACTATGTAAGCCTAACAGTACAAACACCTCGGGTCCATACTCTGTCCGACGCTGCTGAACAAGATGCCCTAGTGTCTTGTCACTACCCTGTGCTTCCTCAGTCTACATATTAACTTCAATTTTTATATGTTTATCGTGCCACAATTTACAGTTTGTGTTCCTCACTTTTCACAATTTAACAATCTTTTGAAAATTTTGTATCTAAATACGGTACAACAAACCCATTCCACTGGAAGCTAATTTTAATACAGCGTCATTTCACGCAGGCGCCACATAAAACACCAACTCACAACTTTATGTACGTAAGTCATATGCTGTTACTTTGCACAATCCTGGCTGCAGTCATGTTACTAATGGTTTGTTTAGGCAGTAGGACTCAAAATTATTTATTTTTTCTTTAAACAGTACAGGAAATAGCGTGGACTGTAATAATTTCTGAAAAGTCACTCAGAACTAATTGCAAGTTTTGGCAAGGTAAAATTATGTTTTCCAGTACAATTGGGACACACATTTTAGCGAGTAAGAAATTTAATAATTAAATCCCAAATTTCAATGACTAACTTCCTTCATTAACTAGTTCATGAAAAGTTAATAGATAAACTTTTACTTGTAATATTGATGGTTCACTTAACTGTAATACACTAATTAACCAGAAAACCACTCCCTCGCGTTAACTGTTGCAAAAAATTTTCTAGATGGCTTTGAATAAATTAACATCTAAATTAGGCGAGGCAGATAATATGCTGCCGTACCTTCCCTACAACTTTTTTGTGTCATCAGTCTTGTGCTTCGTTGCAACCCGCTACGAATTCCTCTCTTGTGCCGATCTTTGCGTCTCATAGAGCCATTTTCACTCGCACCCTACACCCTGAATTATTTTTCTCTAGACAGATACCTCATAGTAGTTAATTCATTTCAAAGAGCATACGCTTGCCACTCTTTGTATAGAACAAAATGCTAAACAGTTTCATCCATAATTAATGTTATTTCAGTATTAGTGTCAGAAGTTATTTTTAAATTAATTGTACTTCTTTCATCATCCGTCATGGATGCTGGATCAATATTGTCAGAAGTTACTTTTAAATTGATTGTACTCTCTTCATGGAATTCAAAAACTGGTACAACATGACACCACAAATTGACTGTCAATGGAACTAGACTAATCCGTTAAATTCTTCGTTAAGAAAATGACAGTTTTTCATTATAATTAAGAGGCTAAGACAAATTTTAGGATTCGGACCAGGAAGCTATAGTATCACACCTACCATCACCTGGATCATTAACAGGCTGTATACACACGTAAATTAAAGTATACTGATAAAAAACACAAAATAAAAACTGACACATGTGATTTAGAATACTAAAAGAGCAACACATTGCCAGCAGGAGGCGTTGCATGGTGCTGCGTCGTTATTTTGTGGTTTCAGACTCTGTGTTTACATGGCTCACAAATGTCTCCTCTTCTAATTAATAAATGCCATGGAAAGTGTTTAAACATTCTACATTCTTACCCACAAGGCCAACGACTATCCTAGGGAC
Source organism: Schistocerca americana (assembly GCF_021461395.2). Lineage (NCBI taxonomy): Eukaryota > Metazoa > Arthropoda > Insecta > Orthoptera > Acrididae > Schistocerca > Schistocerca americana. Next base: position 92,549,236 of record NC_060124.1, on the reverse strand, counting down.
CAGTTCCATGAGAGTGTATAGATGTTAGCGTCGTATTCGATACGGGATGTGTTCACAACGACGGTCAATAATGACTGGTGGCGCTCTCTTCGTGCTACCATCTATATTTTTCATTGGCGCGCTCTTTCTTTCTTAACACAGAGGGACTCCCCCCTCTCCCCACTCTCCCCGCCTACAGCCTTCTCTATCCTGTCGTTACAGTCCTATTAATGTTGTACATGGGACATTAAAACACACAATATTTTCACAGATTACAAGTTCTATATCAAGTTCATATTCATCAGAAATAAATAAAAATGTTAGCATAGTACACGCAGAAAATAGGGAAAACATTAATTTTAAACAAATGAAAATTATGAATTACAGGAAGCGTTGAGGTTACCCTCAGCAGTTCAAATTCCCATAGCTAATTTCTTGTCCTATATCTGGATCATTTACTTGAAACATTTTATCCTTAAAAAGAATCGTGTAAGATTTACTGTGTTGCTTATTTATTCTCAAATGTGTCTGTCGGTACTCAGTATATCTGAAGAGTACTGTAACGAAAAGTATGGTTGCAGGCGAGCATAGGGCACACAGAGAGCCAGAAAATTCAATCACTGTTGACATAAAAAAATTAAGATAATTAGAGTTTAAAAGGGTAGATTAACGGAAAGTAAAGAAAGAGAAATCTGAATATCCAAAATAAATTGCCAAGAGAGAAACCTACAAAGACCAGCTAAATTTTGCAAAATCCGTCTCCAAGCCTTATATTGTTAGGCAGATCACATCAAACATATTTCAGGAGTTTACTCAGTCGTGAATGTAGCAAATGCCTAGTAAGAAAATACGTAAGTGCAAAACGTACTGAACTTGTTACTAAGCAGTATGTGATACAAGGAAATGAAAACAGGACTTAATGTCGGTGTTAGAATCTTGTATCTTTTATCGAAAAGCTCTCAGGTTTCCACCCGTACAGCAGTACACTTGTAATTCCAAGAGTGTTGGTTTGATGTCATTGTAGACACAACTTCAAATGAGAACATACCATAGATCATACATGTTATGACAACTAGCTTACGTACCATACATGACAGCAAATAACTATATACGAAGTTCATTATGATGTGTACAGGTAAGTAGGCATCTCGTAACATAATGTGTGAGAGGAACTAACAACGGTAATCCTATATATGCCAGAAGTATACACACTTGTACATGTACCTGCTAATCTGTGTACGAGAGCACTCTCGCTCGGTGTGCGAGGTACAGATAAGTAGGTATCTTTATATGGGTCTGTATTGTTTATACTATTCCTAGGACTAGAAAGATATAAAAATGGTGATCAACAATAAATAGACTTCTGTCGAAAATAATGAAACATTATGACTACTCGTTGCCTATAAATTTCTAATATTTTTCGTACATAAATTTTTTCTATCCCCCATGCAATGAAATAATAATTTCCTACTGTCAGGCTTTTGCGAGAATCAGACTGGTTTGGAGTACACAGGCTTGTGGTCCATGAGAACAAAATACTACTTTATGTCTTACGTAATCACAAACTACCTTTCTCTGTGCACGATTTTCTACACTGAGGCTCTAAGTCATTCATTAGTTAAAACATTTTTATCAATCTTCTGACTTGTTTGATGCAGTCCACCACGAATTCCTCTCCTGTGCCAATCTCTTCATCTCAGAGTACCACTTAGACCCTAAGTCCTCAGATATTTAATGGATGTATTCCAACCTCAGTCCTTCTCTACATTTTTTACCCTCTACAGCTCCCTCCAGTACCATGGAAGTTGTCGTCTGAAACCTTAACAGGTGTCCTATCAACCTGTCCCTTCTTATTGTGATTGTTTTCTTTGACAACTATGCAGAGACCTTCTCATTCCTTACCTTATCAGTCCACCTACTTTTCAACATTCTTCTGTAGCCCCAAATTTCAAAGACTTCAATTCTCTTCTGGTTTTTCATTTTACTGCCTAGGTAGCAGAATTCCCTAACTTCGTCTACTTCGTGATTAACAATTGTAGTGCCAAGTTTCTTGCTGTTCTCATTTCTGCCTTGGTCCTTGTTTGACTTACTCTCAATCCATATTCTATACTCATGGTAGGAGCTGAGAAGGAGTGGTAATGTGTCGAGTTAAAATAAATTCAGACATCCTTAAAGCAAATTTATTAACAACACTTCTTACTCAACAGTTATTAGAAAACATTGTCTTTCTTCCCAAAGCAATTATAACATCAAATAAAGTTTCAACTCAACTTCCGTAACTATTCGTGATAAACCTTTTAAAATGTCCAAGGCTATTTCAAAATGTATGTAGTAACCTTTAAACAAATTTTCAATAATGAACTGATAGCAATTAAAATCTGAAAACAGTATTCAAATAAATCCAATTTAACCAAAGCATTTAAAATACACAACAAATTACAGCGGACCTCCTTATCAGAAGTCTTGTACACATCTGTTTCTTGTGCCACAGTTTAAGATTTGCTCATTTACTTTACAGGAGTACCGAACAATTTCAAACAAGTTTGAGTCAAACAAGTTTGAGTCTAGACTTCTTCAGATGAACGCCAAATTAAGAAGTGTCAATTATTCAATTACAAAGGTAATTAGTTAACTAAAGAACAAATCTGCAGCATTAGAGTTCATTTGATGCTACTTCAGAGGGCTTACAGAGCCGTAATAATGCCATCTTATTTTATTTCACACGTCAGTCTTGCGCACACTACCTGGCACTTCACTACACACATCATTGCCATGATAGGACCTGAAACTTAACTCAGTTACCACTGATCCCACACATGAGTACAAATAATGGGCCCTACCAGGCAAACTCAGTGATAACCATGTAACATGAACAGTTAAAACAAACAAATGACCAGTCACAAAATAGTGGAACTAATGGCGCCCCACAAGAGCATACTCAATTACAATTTTGCAAGATGAACAACTAAAACACGCAGATGGGAAAGTATTCAGTAATCAGGTTTCTCAGCTTCACCTGGAGTTATCTGGACTCGTGTGTCAGTGAAACCAGGCGACTGTATAGTGACGGCTGTACGACCTCCAACCGTTGCTTTAACCGCCGAGCTCCTTCGACCAACACTATTGTTGTGGATGCAAAAGGGGAGCTCATTTCCAAATTACACCTTCCCAAACAATGTCTCTCAGCTACAGCTAGATCGCGCTACTCCTTCAGATAAGGTCAGGGTGTTTTCCAGCACAGGAGCTCGCTCACTACCTTCCTCGTACCGCTGCTAACTCAAGACTCCTCCGCTGCCTGAACCACGCCGGACCGAGGACCACATTCACACTACAAGCCTCTCTGGCGACGAGGATCTACACAGCCAGCAATTCCACGAAAGAGACAAAAAGCGTAAAAAGTCCGTTTGGGTTGATGTTACAAGGCCCGATCAGTAAATCAGGCCGACTGTGCCCCTGCCACCACCCAAAATGATGCTGCCCCTCTTCAGGAATGACAGGCTTGTCTGACCTCTGAACAGATACCCCCCCCCTTTGTGGTTGCACCAACGGTACGGCTATCTGTTTTACTAAGATTCGCAAACCTTCCCTCCAACGACACGGTCCGTAGTTCTTGGGGGAAGGCATTTGACAGTGATCAACGCTTTTCCCAGGTCGACAAATCCATTGAACATGTCTTGAATTTTCTTCAGTCTTGTTTCGATTATCAACCGCAACGTCAGAGCAGCCTCTCTAGTGGCTTTACACTTTTACGAAAGAGAACTGATCATCTAACACATCCAGTCTTCACTATATCATTCTTATCACCAACTTGGATGTGTGAGCTGTTAAGCTGATTGTGAGAGAATTCTCGCGCTTGACGGCTCTTTTCTGTTCCTGTCGGCTCTTGTTATCTTCGGAATTGTGTGGCTGATCTTTTTCCGAAAGTCTGGTGGTATATCGCCAGTCTGATACATTCGACTCACCAAAGTGAACAGTCATATTTTATTGTCACTTCTCCCCCCCCCCTCCCCCTCAACGATTTTAGAAATTCCGATGGAATGATCCCCTTCCTTTCTGCCTTATTTCGTCGTAAGTCTTCCAACGCTCCTTTAAATTCTGATTCTAATACTGGATCCCCTAACAACTCCCTGTGGATTCCTTTTTCTTCTTCTATCTCGTCATCTATCAAGTCCTCAGCCTCAAAGAGACATCAATGTACTCTCTCCACCCATCCGCTCTCTCCTTTGCATTTAACAGTGGAATTCTCACTGAACTCTTAATGTTACCACCCTAGCTGTTAATTTCAACGAAGGTTGTTTTGACTTTCCTGCATGCTGAACCCGTCCTTCCGTAAATCATTTCTTTTCCAATGCCTTCACAATTGTCGTGCAGCCATTTCACCTTAGCTGTCCTGCACTTCCTATTTATTTCGTTTCTAAGTGATTTATATTTCTGTTTTCCTGAATTTCGCTGAACATCTTTATACTTCTTCCTTTTGTTGATCAGCTGAAGTATTTCAAATCTAATCCATGGTTTCTTCGCAGTTCTCCTCCTTGTACCTAGGGTTTTCTATCCAGTTTCTGTGATTGTCGTCCTTAGAGCTGTCCTTTCACCCTAAACTCTACTGTCCACTGAGCTATTCATCATCGCAGTGACTATAGTCTCAGAGAACTTCAAACGTATCTCTTCATTTCTTAGTACTTTCGTATCCAACTTCTTTCAACAATTATTTTTCCTGACTATTCTCTTAAACTTCAGCCTACTCTTCATCACTACTAATTCGTGATCTGAGTCTATATATGCTCCTGGGTACGCTTAACAAATCAGTATCTGATTTCGGAATCTCTGCCTGACTATGACTTAATCTCACTGAAACCTTCCCATGTCCCTCGGCCGTTTCTTTGTAAACCTCTTCCTCCTGTGATTCTTGAACAGAATATTCGCTATTACTAGCAGAAATTTATGTCAGAACTCAGTTACTCTTTCTCCAATCTCATTCCTACTACCAATCCCCTTTCTTCTACTCCCTTCCCTACAACCGCGTTGAATCCTCCGAGCTATTAGATTCTCATCTCCTTTTGCGCACTGAATTACCCATTCAGTACCCCTTGAATATCCCCATATACTTTATCTCTTCATCTTCTGCTTGCGACGTTTGTGTGTACACCTGAACTGTTATTGCTGTTGTCGGTTTGCTATCGATTCTGATAAGAACAACCGTATCACTGAACTGTTCACAGTAACACACTCTGTGCCATACCTTCCTGTTAATAACTAATCCTACTCACGTTATAACGTTTTTTGCAGCCATTGTTACCCTATACTCATCTGACCAGAATTCCTCGTCTTCCTTCCATTTCACTTACTGACGCCCACTATATCTAGCCTGAGCCTTAGAGTTTCCCTTTCCAGGTTTTCTAACCTTCCTGCTATTTTCAAATTTCTGACATTCCAAGTCCTGACTCGTAGGGCATTATCCATTCGTTGATTGTTCAGTTATTTTCCCAAGGTCACCAGCTCTCTATTGGCAGTCCACTCTCGATCAGAATAGGGGATTATTCTAAAATCTTTTGCCTATGGAGAGATCATCATGACACTTTTTCAATTACAGGCCCCTTGCACTATGGATACACATTGAGTCTTTAATGCAGAGGTTTCCATTGCTTTCTGCGTCTTCATGGCGTTGCCTTTAGGTGTAGTTTGCCACCCCAAGGGCCAGAGAGTACCCTGAACCGCTATCCGCTTCTCCGCCCTCTTTGACAGGTTATTGGGTGAATGAATGTGACTTCTTATGCTGGAAGTCTTCAGCCGGCACTGCTGATGATTTTTATTCAAAATTGAAGCAGTGGCCGACTTCGGACCCTTTAACGAGAACGTTTTGATTACGAAGAAATGGCGTTACCCCTAGACAATGGGTACGCCCATCCGTTAATTCATTAATGTAAGGAAATTCTGTCACCATATTACGCGTTTATCTTGGAAATAAACCAACAAGCAGTACACTTGCCTTCAGACTAACATAGCTAACACACTGATGACCTGCAGCTCCTAAAAAAATTAGTTTGCAAGAGAAGTCATTTCACATATCACTATTGTTCGCTGATGACTATATTACAACATAGAACAACGGAGAGCAGTTGTAAGCGTAGACCCTTGCAGAATGCCATTTGTTTTGATACATAATCTCTATAATTATTTGACTGAATTTGGCTTTAAAAATGAAAAAAAAAATTCTCCATAAATTTATAATTGTAAAATGAATTTGCTAACGCATTCTATACACTTGTATATTAAATTTCCTGTCACATTAAAACTGTGTGTCGCCGGATCGGAACTCTAACTCGGAACGTCTCTAGTCTCTATGAGCATGCTGATTACCAGATTGCCCACTACGTATAAAGGTCGTTTATTGCAGTGAAATATTTATGCAATGAATGGTTGTGAATAATTTATGTTTTAATGGAGATTTATTAATCCAGAACTAATATATATGGCACTTACTTGTCTGTTGTTGGTTGCACAGAAATAATCTTAAGCTATTTCATGTTAGGCATTACACACTCACATGTGATGCAGTATGATCTACCTAAATCCCGAATTATAATGTGTAATGAGTCAGTTCACTAAGACTGCCTTTTAATATGAACGAAGTGTCCTCTTGACTTCCAATAAATAACTGTGTTTTTAGGAATATGCAGAAAATTGAGATACGGATTTTTGTATTCGATACATCATAGGTATATATACGAGTAAAATAACAAACAAAATTATGGTGCTGTTAAAAATACCTTTTTTGCAACTAGAATTATGCCTAAATGCAACCTATGAGTCGAAGACTTTCTAGTCTCCAAGTGTAAGGTATTTATCAACTTCGTACCTTCACCTGATTGCCTATCCAATATTGCCTACGCAGATATTTAGAGAAAACATAAAAGACCGTTCTGCGAATGGCCAGTCCCCTCCAGATACACTTTCAGCAACAAAATAAAACTACTGATGTTTTTCAACAATGTGAGCACTATAGTTAACTTATAAAACTTGCTTCAGAATTGCACACTTGCAGCAAGGTGTTAACATTACTTTGTTCAACCTAGCAATGAAATAAATAAAGATATAAATGTTGCGAAAAACTATGATTTGGTATAATGGCTGCATGCCAACTTGTTAGACCCACTAGTTTTGTTCAGATAACAGATAGTCCTCAGGTATTTGTATGAGATGAAAAAGAGCATAGTTAGGCATAATGAGTACCATCTGCATACAGGAGATTTTTTCCTGGTTGTTGGTTAATTATCATTCTGCCTAGTTATGAACTTGTTCTTCGCATACACACTGCCAGAAAAAAAATCACAACACTATAAAGAAATATTGATGAAGAGTAATAAAATTTAGAGAATGTGATGTTTCTCTAAGTAACATATGTAAGTGATTAATATTGCAAGATAACGGGTTAATGTAAGCGGGAATTAACCAATAGAAAATGTGGCACTTGATCTGTCACTATAGGACGATTAATGTTGGTTGCAGATGACGGTGGAGTTGTCGTCGACGATATCCCACACGTGATCGATTGGAGGCTGATCTGGTGATCAAGCAGGCCAAGACAACATGTCGACACACTGCAGAGCACGTTGGGTTACAACAGCGGTATGTGGGCGATCGTTATCCTGTTGGAAAATATCCTCTGGGATGCTTTTCTTGAATGACAGCACATGTGGAATCACCGGAATGGCGTACAAATTGGAAGTTAGTGTGCATCAGCAGCCATGCTGTCATACAAAATCGCACTGCAGACCATAGTTCCAGGTGTAGATCCAGAGTGTCTAGTACGCAGACTGGTTGGCTGCAGGCCCTCAGTTGTGCTCCTTCTAACCGACACACGGCCACCTCTGGTACCAAGACAAACCAGCTTTCATCATAAAACACGACAGACCTCCACTCTGCCCTCTAACGATCTCTCGCTTCAAGCCACTGAAGTCAGTAATGACATTCGTTTTGGGTCAGTGTAATGCGCTCTACAGGACGTCTGGGTCAGAGCTGTCCTTAACAGATTTGCAGCCCAATTACACGTCTGCATTTAAACTCGGTGAGATGTTGATAATGGGGTCTTTGCGGCCTTAAAAGCATTCTTGACTGACATCAACTCACCACATCCAGTCTCAAAGGAAACTAACGCTCGCGACCGTTCCAGCTCGTATTTTAAGCAAACCTGATTTCAGTCCTCATAATGAAGCCAGCAGCGCCACTCTTACGCAAATGGCGCGAAATTTGAATGGGTGTCATCTGTCAGATGTAGAAACACGTTTACCAAATTTCTTTTAAGTCACACAACTCCTTGTTGTTGTGGTTTCTTTCCATCAGTGTAGATACCCTAAGAAATGGTCTTCTGCAAGGATCAGTCTTAGCTCCCTAGCTCTCCAACATCTATACAGCAGATTTGCCTGATCTGCACTCACGTAAATTTGCATACTCAGATGATTTAGCTATTAAAGTGCAAAGTAACTCGTTTGAAAACCTGGAATCAACACTACATGAAGATCAAGCCACACTGAAAAAATACTATGACACATGGCATCTAAAAATCAATGCGACAAAAACAGTAAGCACAGTCATGCATCTAAACAACAAGGAAGCGAGATGGGAACTGCGCCTGGTTATAAATGGTAAAGCTGTCAGCCGCGAGAATTTCCCAAAATATCTCGGTATTAAGCTAGATCGCAGGATGACTTTCAGACAACACCTGATACTGGCCAAGAGCTAAAGAAGAGAAATAACCTGCTCAACGGAATGGGTGGCACCACTTGGGGTTGTGATGCTGCCACTCTACGAACTGCTGCACTGGCACTTGTGTATAGTTCTGTAGAATACTGTGCCCCAGTCTGGAGCAGAAGCCCGGACACCAGAAAACTGGATGTACAACTAAATGCCACTCTGAGAACCGTCACCGGCACTCTCAGGCCAACCCCCGTTGAGTGGCTTCCGGTGCTGGCAAACATCGCTCCTGCTTCCATACGTAGAGAGAAAGCAACCCAGGACATAGTAGAAAAAACTGAAGCAAACGCAAGGCTACCCATACATGCCGACATGGGAGGACCCACGAAAGTCTAGGAAACCTATCGTCTGGAGCATAACATTGGGCACAGAGGGTTTCGATGCTGAATGGAAGAATGCATGGCAGGGTCTGAGAAGAGGCGTCATGGAAAATCATTACCTAATCCACGACCCAACCGAAAGGGTTGAACGCTTCAATCTCAACAGGAAACACTGGTCGGCCCTAAACAGGTCTCGCATGGGAGTTGCACGATGCAGACAGCAAACAACCAAATGGGGCTATACAGACGATTCGTGTTGTGACTGTGGCAAAGTACAAACAATGGACCATCTTCTGGTTTGTAACATTAATGGTTTCAGAGACGGCTCTCTGATGTCGCCCCACAAGTTAACGGACAATGCCAGGAAATGGCTCCATAATCTTAATGTTACTGTGTAATTAATTTGTAACATCCCCACAAAATAAATTCCGTAGCCTCCCAACAGTAAAAACAATATAATTATTTATTTCATTCACATTCAGCGTAACCTTCCAATAGTTTATTATTCCGTAACCTAGGAATAATAAAAATGTGACTCACGTATAGCCTTTCAATAATTGACTGTGAATTTAAACTGATAAATTTTGGACGTCAGCAGTGCTGCGTCATGGCCCTGAAAGATCATTCTGAATAAATTGAAAATTCTTACCTCAATGAAGTCGCCGGATAACGCATAAGAAAAATTATTATTAAGAGATTTTTTTAGAAACATTTACATGGGACTTGATGTAACAATACTACATATGCGCGAGGCTGCTTTTACCTTATACTACAACGCTCAGGCTCCACCATCGCTCCACCACGACCGGCCCAGCCAACTCCATACACACGACTGCTCGCTAGCAACTACTTACTCCTACCAACACACAGTTCCTACTGCAGTCAACACTGCTCTTTGGTCTCAGATTCTCTTATAGCTTACATATCGCAAGTAGCGCGTGAGCAATCCATCGAAATTACATCTGCTCGAGTGCGCTAGCAACAAATTCCTTAATCATGGACCTCTTACATAACCCTCCACTGGGGGGGGGGGGGGGGGGGGGCAAAAATTTGGCAGCGATGGTGAATCAATTGGACTTGCCATGACCAACAAATTTTTCTATAATCTATTTAGTTACTGATTCTACAGTCACAGAGTATATACATTACTGATAAGTGCAGAACATATTAAGATATGAAATAGAGTGCACACGCACTGAGTACAGAACATATCAAGAAATGACAAAATGTATACGCAATGAGTACAGAACATATTAAGAAATGAAATACTGTAGACGCGATGAGTACAAAACATATTAACAAATGACATAAAGTGCACACGCACTGTATAAGTCTTTAGCATTTTTTTACATGAACTGAAAACATTAAGAAATGAAATAAAGTGCACACGCACTGTAAAATTCCTTAGCATTTTACAAGAACTGGATACATTAAGAAAAGAAATAAAGTGCACAGGCACTGTAAAAGTCTTTATCATATTTAGGACAACTGATCTTATTAATAAATGAAATGAAGTGCATATGCACTGTATATGTCTTTATCATTTGGCAAGAATTTAAACGCACTGTATAAGTCTTTACCATTTTATAAGAACTATGAAAGGAATGGGAAGGATTGCATCATGGTTGTAACACAGTAGGTTGCACGTAGCTTCACTGAAAGTCCATATCTTTCTACAGAAGCACAACACCAAGTGAGACAATCTGACGTTCTCTTCCCCCAAGTATTTATCAGTGTAGCCAAGACACTGAAATGTTGTATTAACATTCAATGTTATCATTTTGGTAGTACATTAGGTACACCAAACAGTGGGATCATAATAACATTTCCATCGTTCAAGGTGGTGGACAGATTGGTACATCAACACCACATTCTTGTAGAATCCATACTCTTATATCAACGTAGAGTTAGTGCAAAACCAAATGTAGTGCTCCATGAGGTTGGACAGGACATACGGATATTGCAGTAATTGCTGGTAATTGGGTCAGATGGTGAAGGACATTAAGTCTTATGCTAGTCATCATTCAGAATTACACTAGTGTATCAACCGATTTGAGTAATTGTTGGTACTCATTGGCTAGTTACTAAACATTTCTATGTGTGTATGGAGAATTACAGAACAGTATTCATAAGTCATCTTATTACAGTAATTATTGGCATAGTATTTATGCATAAGTAATCTCATTACAGTAAGCAGTGGCATTCATTTATGCATATGTCATCTTGTTACAGTAATCAGTGGCATTCATTTGCCAGTTACTAAACATGTAGCAAGTATTGAGTATTACAAAACACTATTCATAACTCATCTGATTGCAGTAATTATTGGCACTCATTGGCCATTTACAAAGTATTCATATAGTTTTACAAAACATTATTCAGTATTATTCACAAGTCATCATTCAAAACAGGAGCTATTGAGTGTAGGATCAAGCTACTGGTGTTTATATATGATATCATGTAAGTGACACAAGACATATTTAAAATGTAAGACATTGGAACTATTACTCAAGGTCAGTAGTCCAATAATACATAGACATAATGGAATCAATACACAGAAAAATTTGCATTGTATTTAAGACTAGAAATATATCTTAAACTGGTAGCATTATTTAGTTATATACTGGTAATAGCTGGGACTGGCAATAAAAATTTTTTTTTTGCTAGCAATGCATTGCGTTGGGATCGACAATTAATTGCTGGGGCATGAAAACATTTGCTTTTGACTTATTGCTGGAAATAAGGATTAATAACGTCGTTTGTCATGAGTCAGCTGTACCAAGGTTATCAAACAAGTAGAGTATATGTGATCACATTCATGAATGATACACAACTGGGTAAAGAAAATGAAAGTACTAGAACAGGTTTAATAACTAAATGCTTATAGCATAATAATATCATGAAAAGCTTCTCCTGGAAAAATTTCAAAATGGGTTATTGACCTGACAGAAAAAAACGCATATTATGCTGAAAAGTAGTAAACTTCGAATTAACAGGTAACGAAACGTGTACTTAATATGTATGTACTCTAGCTCTCTTTCCCAAAACATTCAATCATTATACTATGCGACATAAGACATACTGTCAAAAGGAACTGCAACAAATACTTAAATACCTACATAGCATCTCATAACTAATAGTAAATATATAAACTTCATCATTATTCTCATCTGCAAGGAAAAACTTCATTATTCATATTATAATACCTTCATCATTATCATCATCTGCAAAGAAAAACTTCATTATTCATATTACCATATTCTTCATACAAGTATTCATCATCATTTATTATCATCTGCAAAAAATAGACACTTCATTCAAATAATACCATTTACTTCATACAACTATTCATTATCATTCATTACTTCATGTAGTATAGAGTTTCTTACTTCTAGCATATTTGATCACTAAAATTAACATGTGTAGTTCTGTATGACAGCCTGCATCAATCGCCTCGTATTGTGAAAGATAAATAATTAGTCAAGACTGCTACCATACGATGTGTATAGTATATTCTGGTTAATGCTTGTCAATTCTGATCCATTTACTCTTCATGACTAGATATTGCATTTTCTTTCCTTCATTCTGATGGTAAAATTTCCATTTCATAGTAAACCACTGTGGTTGTTTAATTTATTTCTTTTTCACGGTATTGCTTTCTGAAAATGATGAATAAGGATTAATATCTTGCATTTAAATCACATACTCAATAAAAGAAAACTTGTTTCTAGTGATATAATTAAGCATACAGCATAGCATAACAGAAAACGTATTATGTCAAAAACATAGACAGTTTTCAAGTACAAAAAATGTACACACAGTATCATAATGTAGTAGCAAAAAATGTAAAATAGTCAAGATGTTGAGATATCATAAGGCAAAATGTCAATGTCAACTGGCGTTTGTTACATTTTAAAGATTTCATAGTGCATACAGACAAAAATTCTACTTTCGATAGGAAAACAATCATACACACACAAAAAATCGAAAATGTGCACGGTCTGATGTGTAACGACAAGAAAAGCGACCTGCTAACCTTACCTTGCCGGGCACTTGCCAAGAAAAAATATAATCATCATCAGTAAGTGGCCATATAAATATCTGGAAACGGCATTACAGTGTGACAAATCATAAAGTATGTTCATTCAATAAAGGATTCAATATTGGAGACATGGTGGTTGCCCTTGCTTTTTCTGGTTCTCAAAGTTTCGACGTGCAATACGTTAGGGTGAGGAATGCTTCGTATTCGATATGGACCTGCGTATAGAAGCTCAGATTTACTGCATCTACTCTTTCCTCTGTTGGATAAATAATGCGTGCGTACTAATATCTTCTGTCCAATGTGAAAGTCACGGCGTGTACAAACCTGTTTCTGCTGTCGTCCCCGGCGCTCTGCGGCACGTTTGATGTTGTTGAGCGCAATGTCAATTATTTCATGGTGACATAGTCGACGAGATGTAGGAAAAGGTACTAATTCTTTAATTTTGTTAGGTGGTTCAACATTTTTCAATATAACAGTCGGAGATAGCATAGTAGATTCATTTGGTATAGAGTTAATTACATCCTGGAATGAGAGTATGCGTGTGTCCCAATCAATATGTTTTTTATGGCAGTATATTCTAGATAGTTTACCAATTTCTTTCATCAGTCGTTCACAAGGGTTCGAAGAAGCATGATACTTGGATATATAGATCGGAGAAATGTTTCTAGCTCGTAACATAAGGGTCCATATCTCAGATCGAAACAGTGGTCCATTGTCGGAAATTACCTTCAATACATGCCCTACATGAAATAGAAAATATTTTACGAATGCATTCAAAACAGATTTAGCAGTAGCTTTGCGTAACAGAGTTAAGGTAACAAATTTCGAAGTGAGTTCAACAGCGACAAAAATGTAACAAAAACCTCTATTAGATCTGGGAATCGAACCAAAAATGTCTACAGCGGTCGTGTGTCTCAATTTAATGGTACAATGGGATGTAACGGAGGAATATGTGAAGTCGTGTCTGATTTAGCTTTCTGGCAGATTTTACATGACGCTAAAACTCGTCGGATACGTTTCTCAATGTTCGCAAAATAACAGTTCTGTCTCAGTATAAGAAAACATTTTCTGGCTCCATACTGTGCGTAACTTAAATGAGTATACCAAATTACTTTGTTAACAAGCTCGTCAGGAATACATAATAACCAGTTGTTGCTGTCAGGGTGAGAGCAGCGAAACAGAATATTATTGCGTACAGTATAATGGTTTCTAATGGTAACATTATTCTTATCTTGCCAAAGGCGTTTAATTACTTTCCACACGTTGTCTTTGCTCTGCTCTTATGCTATGTCTCGTAATGACGATGAAATGAAATTTTCAAATGCGACTTGTCGAATATACATGACCCTAGAATTTGCTTGGCAGAAGTTGGTTGCGATGTCTTGCTGATTGTTGCTGAGAGAACGGGATAGTGCGTCTGCTACAATATTTTGTGTACCGGGTATGTGAACAATTGTAAAATTAAATTCCTGTAAATAAAGTCTCCATCTGCTTAACCTGTCGTGTGTAAATTTTGCGGAAAGTAAAAACTGTATAGCTCTATGATCTGTGAAAACGGTCGTATGTCTTCCATAAAGAAAATGCCTAAATCTCGTAAATGCCCATACAACACATAATATTTCAAGTTCTGTGACAGAATAATCGCGTTCAGCAGGTGACAGAATGCGGCTTGCAAAGGCGATGTTTTTAATTACTGTAGTACCGTCTTCTTCAATTTCCTGGAAAATGTGTACGCCTAAAGCTGTGTCAGAACCGTCGGTGGCAATGTAAAAATTTCTGGTAGGACCTGGGTGTGATAAAAGTGGTGCTTTCAACAAAGCTTGTTTCAGATTGTCAAATTCAGACTGTGCTTGGCTATCACAGGACCAAATAGTGTTTTTACCCGTCAATTGGCATAATCTAGGGGTGTCTAAAGCAGAGTAATGAATAAATTTACGTAAAAAGTTAATTAAACCCAAAAAGCTGCGTAGTTGTTTCTTCGTCGTTGGAACAGTAATGTCACGTAAAGCTTGAAGTTTTTCCGGGTCAGGCGCAATACCTTCTGCTGAAATTACATGTCCAAGAAATTTTATGGAAGTTTTGCCAAAGTGCGATTTGCTAAGATTAACTGCGAGTCCTTGTGCACCAAAAGTTTGCAACAGTTGTTCAAGAATCAGATTGTGTTCAGACCAGTTAGCTTCTGCAATAAGAATGTCGTCTACATACATTGTGATTCTGTCTTTTAATGCTGTCGGAAGTATAGTATTCAAACCGCGAATAAACGCTGCTGATGAAATTGTTAAACCGAACGGTAATTTACAAAATTGATAAGAGTCACCAAAACGGAGAAATGCTGTGTACTTTCTGCAGTTCGGATGGAGCGGAATTTTCCAAAATTCCGATTACAAAACTAATGTGGAATAAACAGCAGTACCATGAAATTTCTGTAGAAGTTCTTCTAGTGTTTGACGGCGATCTGTATCATTAATAATAATGTCATTGATGTGACGCGAATCAAGTACGAGCCGAAGTGAGCCATCCTTTTTCTTAACAATATGGAGCGGGTTTATGTACGGACTAACTGCCGGTTCAATAATTCCTTGGTCAAGCATAGCTTGCAATTCTTTCTTAACTTGTTCTCTGTGAATATATGGAATGGGATAATGTTTGGCTTTACACGTGTCGTGCTGTTTAACTTGAAATTCATACATAAAACCGGACATAGTACCAGGGAAGTTGTCAAAAACTGGAGCTTGCTGTAAAAGAATTTTGCGTAGCTCTGTACGTTCGTCGTCTGTATTTGCATTGCTCTGTTTAACTTTATCAGAAATCATTTGCATAACGTCATAGTCGGCTTCGTCTGGTGTATTGTAGTTGTGAACATACGTATCTGTGAACAATGTGGAATGACAGATTATGTTACGTGATGCAGAAATGACCTCTGTCCGATTAATTGTTTGTTCTTCTGCAGATAAAGAGTGCTGAAATTCTAATGCCAGTTGTACATTTTCACCCTTTAACATTAAATAGGAATTTTGAAAGACAATAATTGCGTCGTGTTGTACCAGAAAATTCGTACCTAAAATAACGTCTGTTGTCAATAAGGGAACAATCCAAAAACTTGAGTGAAACGTATGACCTGCAATACAAAATGATAAGTGTGTCTGTAATTTTACATCTACTCCTTTACTAGATACTGCTCCTTTTACTTTAGTTCTGCCTGATGGTAACGTAGGATAAATATTCTCTTTGTTTCATTCATTGACGGTTTGTTTCTTCATTTATGATTGACATAGGTGATCCAGAATCGATTACTGTTGAAAATTTGGATGATCCAATCTTTACTTCAATGACAGGGTGGGAAATGGTTTTTTTGAATAACTGGTTTTTCCTGCAAAGGAGTGTCTCGGATGTCGTCAAAAGTAATAACATTTTCGTGAACAAGATTCTCTGTGTCAAAAGTATTGCTTTCGTTGCTGGAAGATGCAACCTGTACTGTATCTAGTCAAATTCTTTCTGACGTGCTGTTATTTGCGGGAGGATGCTGTGGCATTTCAACTACACTCCTGGAAATGGAAAAAAGAACACATTGACACCGGTGTGTCAGACCCACCATACTTGCTCCGGACACTGTGAGAGGGCTGTACAAGCAATGATCACACGCACGGCACAGCGGACACACCAGGAACCGCGGTGTTGGCCGTCGAATGGCGCTAGCTGCGCAGCCGCCGTCAGTGTCAGCCAGTTTGCCGTGGCATACGGAGCTCCATCGCAGTCTTTAACACTGGTAGCATGCCGCGACAGCGTGGACGTGAACCGTATGTGCAGTTGACAGACTTTCAGCGAGGGCGTATAGTGGGCATGCGGGAGGCCGGGTGGACGTACCGCCGAATTGCTCAACACGTGGGGCGTGAGGTCTCCACGGTACATCGATGTTGTCGCCAGTGGTCGGCGGAAGGTGCACGTGCCCGTCGACCTGGGACTGGACCGCAGCGACGCACGGATGCACGCCAAGACCGTAGGATCCTACGCAGTGCCGTAGGGGACCGCACCGCCACTTCCCAGCAAATTAGGGACACTGTTGCTCCTGGGGTATCGGCAAGGACCATTCGCAACCGTCTCCATGAAGCTGGGCTACGGTCCCGCACACCGTTAGGCCGTCTTCCGCTCACGCCCCAGCATCGTGCAGCCCGCCTCCAGTGGTGTCGCGACAGGCGTGAATGGAGGGACGAATGGAGACGTGTCGTCTTCAGCGATGAGAGTCGCTTCTGCCTTGGTGCCAATGATGGGCGTATGCGTGTTTGGCGCCGTGCAGGTGAGCGCCACAATCAGGACTGCATACGACCGAGGCACACAGGGCCAACACCCGGCATCATGGAGTGGGGAGCGATCTCCTACACTGGCCGTACACCACTGGTGATCGTCGAGGGGACACTGAATAGTGCACGGTACATCCAAACCGTCATCGAATCCATCGTTCTACCATTCCTAGACCGGCAAGGGAACTTGCTGTTCCAACAGGACAATGCACGTCCGCATGTATCCCGTGCCACCCAACGTGCTCTAGAAGGTGTAAGTCAACTACCCTGGCCAGCAAGATCTCCGGATCTGTCCCCCATTGAGCATGTTTGGGACTGGATGAAGCGTCGTCTCACGCGGTCTGCACGTCCAGCACGAACGCTGGTCCAACTGAGGCGCCAGGTGGAAATGGCATGGCAAGCCGTTCCACAGGACTACATCCAGCATCTCTACGATCGTCTCCATGGGAGAATAGCAGCCTGCATTGCTGCGAAAGGTGGATATACACTGTACTAGTGCCGACACTGTGCATGCTCTGTTGCCTGTGTCTATGTGCCTGTGGTTCTGTCAGTGTGATCATGTGATGTATCTGACCCCAGGAATGTGTCAATAAAGTTTCCCCTTCCTGGGACAATGAATTCACGGTGTTCTTATTTCAATTTCCAGGAGTGTATCTGTACTGTTCTGTTATTTCTTCCTGACGTATTAGGTTCGGGATGATATCGACTGTCTGGTTCGTTCATGATAATTTGTTGTTGCGGATGATAATGCTGCTGGTAAGACCGACTGTTATTAAACGTACGCTGAAAACTGTGCTTTTTACTTTTACGTCTGTCATAATAATCGTTGCTATACGGCGCATTGCGATATGAGTTGAAATGGTGTGTTTTCTGTATGTAGTGATTTCCTTGTTGGTGTGCGTTACTGTTTGGTGGAGCCGACGCTATACGTGTAAGCGGCGAAACATTAAAGCTTGGTTGACCTTGCAGACTATATTGTTGGTTAGGTATGCTAATCGTCAGGTTTTGTTGTTGTTGAAGGGAAAAACCTCTATTGTTACCAAAATGGGTTTCCTGTTGCTGATAATTTTGACGATACTGACAATTAAAATTTTGTCTGTTATTTAAGTTCTGGTGGTTGTCATTCCTGGAGCATCTATCACCTTTGCTATTAAAATAGCGTGGCTGGTCGTAATTACTGTATGCTTGTTGGCCTTGGTTATGATGTGAAAAATTTTTGTTTATGAAAGAATGGTCTGATTGCTGAACTTCCAAAAGCTGTAGCAGATCTCTAAATGCC
Organism: Schistocerca americana; assembly: GCF_021461395.2. Lineage (NCBI taxonomy): Eukaryota > Metazoa > Arthropoda > Insecta > Orthoptera > Acrididae > Schistocerca > Schistocerca americana. The sequence goes on along the minus strand of NC_060124.1, from coordinate 92,530,567 downwards.
GAAATATTTTATTTCTGCTGCCCTGTTAAAAGTGATACTCTTAACGATCGTGGTAATTTAGAAAATACATAATTGGATAAGTGCAGATTCACTGTATGGCTCACTTAAGTATTGGTTTTGTTGTACCATGTGTTCAAAAAATTGCGTGACAGTGGGAAAATTTGAGTTCTCATAATTCGGTAAGCTAATTAATTGATCCTTGATTCCGCACTGTGTCGTTTTCGACCAATACGCTGACGGAAAAGCATTCTGAAATTCTTCTACTGAGTAGCATTGTCTCGCGATCGGTCTCATACGACTTGCCGGTTCGCTTTCCAAAAAACTGCAAATAAATTCAAGTTTGTGTGTTAAGGACCAAGTTGGTGGAAAAGCAAAACTAAATTGTTGTATCTAATCCAAGGGGTGAATTTGTGTTCTGTCATTCTTAAATACCTTAAATTTTCTCACGGACAGAAAATGCTTATAATCAAAATTATCTTCTCTGTATGTCTGAACAGTTTCAGGATTGTATGATAATCTGTTTGTCTGTGACTGTTCTGAATATAAGTCACGTACACTCTGTAAATTACCTAAATTATACTGGTTGTGCGAGTGTGAGAAATATTCGGAATGTGGCGTATGCTGGGCCGCGTTAGAGGCTGCAACATTTTTCATCTCTGTCACTTCTTGCTTTAAAGACGACACTTTCCTACGCAATATATTATTGGACGAACTCATCTCACTAATTGTCTGCTGTAAATTTTGGAATTCGGGTGTTTGATTGAACGAAATTGGTGACGTATCGTCTCATTTAGTGTCATTGTTATTTTCGATAACCTCAATACGACTGGCCAGTTCATCAAATTTTTCAGTCAATGCTTTAACCGGATCATCATTTTTAGTGTCACAAGCATTAATTTGTTTTTGGATTTTACGTGTGGTTTTGTTTAATTTCTTAACGTCTACTTTAATAGCATCGGGATCCTGTATTAATTCCAACTGTTCAAGTCTGCTGGTGATTGTCTGAAAGTCTACTGTGTGAGTGTCTGCTTTTGTTTTAAGAGTGGAGTTTTCATCATGCAATTCAGTGTTCAACTGTTTGATAGTATTAATTTCGTCTGATACAGTAGCAATGTTGGCGTCTACGTATGTTTTTGCTTTCGTAAATAACTTACGTTTGTCTTCCTGTCTCTGTGCCGCAATTGTTTCCATGACTTGTTTCTTTACTTTATTCTGTTCCTGTATTAATTTACGGTAACGCGTTTCACTGTTTTGTGTGTGGTGATTAAAACGTTCGTCAATTTGGCTGTGCTGTTGGTCAAATTTCGTGTCTACTTTCGCATCCAGTGTGCGTGAAAGTTCTGATGACATTAATTTAAACTCGTCGCGTAACTGTGTTGCGTTTTCAGAACATTGTTTAGCGACTGCACTAATTTCATCTCTAAGTAATTTAGTTGTGGCTGCATGTGTATTACTTAATTCTTGTGCCACAGATCTAATTTCTTCACTACTGTTCCTAGCACAAGCCTTAATTTCCTCAAGTAATTGTTCTTTAGTATCATGACATTGCACGGCAACGGCTGTAATCTGTTCACTAAGTTGTTTTAAATTGTTGTCTTGTTTATCATTAGACTGTTTGAGATTTTCATTAAGTTGTTTGTTCGATTCATTGAGTTGTTGTTTGAGATTTTCATTAAGTTATTGTTTCAGATTTTCATTATTTTCATTAATTTGTTGTTTGAGATTTTCATTACGTTGTAGCAATAATGCCATAATTCGATCCATGCCAAAATTAGCTGCTGTATTCTCTGTGCTGTGTGATGGTGTATCTGCATGTGTCACGTTTTGTATAACCATTTGGTCATTGTCTGATTCACAAAAAGGTTTGCTTATCGGATGTGCTCTGTTGGTCACTAGATCGGAATCAAATAAATCTGACGCGTTTTGTATATATTGTTCACCTTCGTTAGAAACATTTGTCTGCTCACTGTGTAAATTTTGCAAATCAGGTGTTTCAAAATGGGCAGCGTTCATTGTAACGGAACGTGCCTCGTCATCAATTGTTGTTAAATTTATAGTGGACGCAATTGAATTTGTTTGCTCATCATTAGGATTAAAATCATTACTAGTGGTCGGTACGCACTGATTATCTGTAATTAGAGGATTATCATTATGACACTGAGTGTCGCTAGTATTATCGGCCAAATTATTCGAGTCGGCTTTGTCACTCATTGCACATCGCGATGTACTGTCAGCAGTTTTTCGCGGCATTTTCACAAATCAAAGCTAAGCACAAACTCAAACAAAGACAAAGCAAAAATGGAACAAATACAATTACAACAAAGAGCAATAAATTGCCGATGATCTGTGAAAGAAAGAGTGACAAGTTAGTAAAGATGCAAACTCCATTTAACATTAAGTAAATAAGAGCAGATATATGACTACTTCTCAGAAATTCACAAAGAAAATACGATCCTGGCCGGTTGTCGACAAGTGTAACCTCCCCATAAAATAAATTCCGTAACCTCCCAACAGTAAAAACAATATAATTATTTATTTCATTCACATTCAGCGTAACCTTCCAATAGTTTATTATTCCGTAACCTAGGAATAATAAAAACGTGACTCACTTATAACCTTTCAATAATTGACTGTGAATTTAAACTGGTAAATTTTGGACGTCAGCAGTGCTGCGTCATGGTCCTGAAAGTCGCCGGATAACGCATATATATCTGCTCTTACAATAAATTTTTGTGGCAGAGCCCAGTGCAGTGCTGGCCGATAGATTTGTCACGTATAAAAAGAACAACTGATTTTTCTTAGCAATAATCGGGATGACCATGGATTGGGGAAATTAGTAAATTCTTTAAATTGAGATGAGTGAGTGTCAAAAGTTACTTTTTATAAGAAAGATTATTATTAAGAGATTTTTTTAGAAACATTTACATGGGACTTGATGTATCAATACTACATATGCGCGAGGCTGCTTTTACCTTATACTACAACGCTCAGGCTCCGCCATCGCTCCACCACGACCGGCCCAGCCAACTCCATACACACGACTGCTCGCTAGCAACTACTTACTCCTACCAACACACAGTTCCTATTGCTGACAACACTGCTCTTTGGTCTCAGATTCTCTTATAGCTTACATATCGCAGGTAGCGCGTGAGCAATCCATCGAAATTACATCTGCTCGAGTGCGCTAGCAACAAATTCCTTAATCATGGACCTCTTACAAACTGTCTTCAATTTATGTGATTTTTGTTCCATTTAATGTAATAATGTAGTTTCCCTGACATAATTGTAATGTAGTGACAAATATAATTTGTTTCCAAATTGTAAGTTCCAAACGTTTATTGTGATTTATGTTAATCTTATCTGTTCTTTGTAAAATGTATCTGGCAGATCGAATAATAAGTGTAGATATGTGACGGTGCTCTGTTGTTCGACTGAAGCTGTTAGTTTCAATAAATTGGCAAAGAACAATTGTGCCAAATCATTATATTTCTAAAATTATTTAAATGTTGTAAATCGTCACCCCATTAAAACAAGTCTATACTCATTTTCATGTGTCAGTGGAATATAAAACATTTCTACAGCTCTGGTTCAGTATACTGCACTTGTCTGATATGATTTTTTGCTCCTGACACAGCCTCCTCCCACAGGGACACGTAGCCCCCTGCGGATTCATGCGTCCACCTGCGAAACCGGCGCACTTAGCGAGCTAGCGGCCGCTCTCATCAGACTATTCCCTGTGAGCGGCGCGTCACCCCGGCGGTTTGTTCCCCCAGAGAGGCGCGCTCAAAAGCTGGGTAAACAGGCCGCGCCCGTCCCGCGCGGCTGCTCAGCGTCGCCGTCCACCACGCGCCTCGTGCATTTTTTATCCACCTTGCCGGCTTGCCGAGCCCGACCCGACTTGTTGAAGGGACCTTTCAGCCCTGTGGCCACGATAGACTCGTGTTTGTATTAGTCGCGCAGGCAGCGCGGAATAAGTTCCGAGACTCACTGGCATGCTTAGCGGCCGATATCCTACCTGAAGATATTTCGTAGAGAACTGCCCTGTCGACAGAGCTGTGTTACCTCCATGCTTATGTTTTCTGTCGTCCGTCAGTTGCTTCACTGCTATTATGAATGACATCAGATTGGAGAAGTGATGTGTGTACGAACGGATAATGCTGTAATTATTCCGAAACAATCCTGTGCCCAGAATCAGAACAAGCTTAGTCACACCAGGTACAGCATTTAAGCAAATCATAACTGCACCCCGAATTTGTGGAATTCCATAGGCACATTTTGAAATTATTAAATGCGAAAATTGTGGTATCAACGTTCGAAATAACACTTGTTAAAGTTACAGATATCAACCACGGTTCGTAATAGATATCGCTGGACCCGCGAGTCGCGACTAGCGCATCTAGAGCCGATCCGCGGCTTGTGACAAGAATCTAGCGAGCTCTCATCCACTATTACTCGGGAAGTCAAATAGGAGTGTAGCATAGCCTTCAGCTGATAGGAAGCAACCTCTAACAAGGCTCTTAGTCAAGTGCGGTATAAGTAATGCCTCTCTAGATATATTTGTAATTATATGTATGCAGCATATGAAGAAGCCTGTAACACAACTACAATATATATTATTTTTTTACCAACGACCACTAATTACTTAAGACATTGCAGATACAGACTATGCAGCCAGCTCCTTACCGACTTCACTGCCAAACCTGCAATATATGTTTCTATTTGGCATTAGCCACCTGTCATCATAACAACTGACGACGAGAATCACAACAAAAATAACTATGTTTGTTCTGTTCTTACTACTAAACTGCTGAACCAGTTTCGATGGAATCTGATATGGGGATAGCTGGAACCATGAGGAAAAATATATGGCACTAAAAAAAATCAAAAAAAATCTACTCTTGCCCTAAGATAGTGTAGCAGAGAATCAAACATCTTTCTTTGCATAATTGAACATAAACCACGTTAGAGAATTATGAAATTTGTTACATAATGTGCACATTGCATAACGTATTCTTACTTCAATAGCACACTGCAGAGATGCACACTCCTGCCCATGCCCCTCGGCACACACCACTTGGCAGCGACACTACGCGTGCTGTAGTGTCATGTGTTGTTCAGTTTGGTTGACAAATGAGGGCAAGGATCGTTATTGCACATATAATAGCTTACTTACTCACCATCACACATCATAACACAAAACTACCGATAGGGAAGCTAGACTCGAATAAAGGAGCTGTGGAACTGGTGAGCAAAACACTGTCGTAACTGGTGAGCCAAAACACCCTGACCAACAACTCAGTAATGCTAATTATATTTGTTGCACCTTTGGAACACAACACACCAGCGATTCCGGAGGTATGTGGCACCACACGTTCCCGTAAGTTAAAGGCCAGTGGTGCTCCTCAAAACAGTCATACACGATTTTGGCTTTGTGACTTGGTTATATTGTTCAGATATGATATCGTCGTCGGGGAGAACTTGAAGCATGAAGGGACGCAGGTCGTCTGCAATAATATTCAAGTAATCCACAACTATTTAAGATCTGCAATAAATATCAGTTGATATAGCGAATACTCTGTTCACGAATCACAATAGGAGGAGGTAGCTTGGAAAAACCGGTAGATGTGGGAAGATTTCAGTTAGATTATATCTTGGTCAGGAAGAGCTTTCGAAATCAGATATTGAATTTTAAGGCTTATCCAGGACCAGCTACATACTCAGATCACAATTTAATAATGAAGAAGAGTTGGATGCAGTTTAGGAGACTAGTCAGGAAGAATCAGGGCACAAATAAGTGAGACAAGGAAGTACTTAGCACCGAAGAGATACGTTTGAAGTTCTCAGAGGCCATAGATACTGCGGTACTCAATAGCTCAATAGGCAGTTCAGTTGAAGAAAAATGGGTATCACTAAAAAGGGAATCACGGAGGTTGGAAAGGAAAATATGTAGATACAAGGAAGGTAGCTGCGAAGACACTATAGGTAACAGAAGAAATACTTCAGTTGATCAACCAAAGAAGGAAGTACAAAAATGTTCATGAAAATTCAGGGATACATAAATACATGTTACTTAGGAACGAAATAAATAGGAAGTGCAGGGGAGAATGTGGAGAAATCGTAAAGGAAATGCTTGTCGGATGGACGGACTCAGCATACAGAACAGGCAAAACATCCTTCGGTGAAATTAAAAACAGAACAATGGGAATTCCACTGTTAAACGCAGAGGAGAAATAGATAGGTGGGAACAGTACACTGAAGGCCTGTACGAGGGGAAGAATTGCCTGATGACGTGGTACAACAAGAAACAGGAGTCGACCGAGAGAGTGGATCCATTGTTAGAATCAGAAATGACGACTTTAGATCAAATAAGGTGGAAGAGATGGACAACATTCCATCGGATTTTCTAATCTCAGTGGTAGCTAAGCGACTATTCACATTGTTTTGTAGAATGTATGAGACTAGTTACATGCAATCTGACTTTTTGGGGAAATATCATCCACACAATTACGAAGATAGCCGGCCGGAGTGGCCGAGAGGTTCTAGGCGCTGCATTCCGGAACCGCGCGACCGTTACGGTCGCAGGTTCGAATCCTGCCTCGGGTATGGATGTATGTGATGTCCTTAGGTTAGTTAGGTTTAAGTAGTTCTAAGTTCTAGGGGACTGATGACCTCAGAGTCCCATAGTGCTCAGAGCCATTACGAAGATAGGAAGAGCGTGTAAGAGTGAAATTTGTCGCAGAGTCAGCTTAATTTGTTGCAGAACACCACAGGCATCCACGTTGCTGACAATAATATGAAGATGAACGGAAAAGAAAACTGAGGGCTTGTTAGATGTCGATCAGGTTGGGTTTAGGAAATGTAAAGACACCAGAGAGGCATTTCTGACGTTGCGGTTGATAATGGAAATAAGAGTAAAGAAAAATCATGAAACTGCTGTCATTGTATTTGAATTCCTGGAAACAGCATTCGAAAATATAAAATATTGCAAGATGTTCGAAATTCTGAGAAAAATAGGAGTAAGCTATAAGGAAAGACGGATAATATGCTGTATGTACAAAACAAAGAGGGAAAAATAAGACTGGGAGACCAAGAAGGAGGTGCTCGAATTAAAGAGGGTGTAAAGTAGGGGCCTTTTGTTTCTCCCCTACTGTTCAGTCTACACATCCAATAAGCAATGATGGAAATGCAAGGAAGGTTCCAGAGTGGGATTAAAACTCAGGGTGAAACAATATTACTGATAAGATTCTCTAATGACAGTTTCTATCCCCAGTGAAAGTTAAGAAGCGTAACATAATGAACAGCCTAATGAGTGCAGAATATAGATTAAGAGTAAACAGAAGAAAGACGAAAGTAGAGCGAAATAGTGGAAATGAAAACAGCGAGAAACCTATCATCGGGGTTGATGGTCCCGAAGCAGATGAAGTTAAGGAATTCTGGCACTTAGACAGCAAAATAACACTTCATGGACGGAGCAAAGAGACATAATAAGCATAGAAACACTGTAAAACCGAGCATTCCTGGCCTAGAGAAATCTTTATGTATCAGATGTAGACCTTAATGCGAGAAAGAAATTTCTGAGAATGTGCGTTTGGAGCACAGCATTGTATGGTAGTGAGACGTGGACTGTTGGAAAACTGGAACGCGAGATATGGTACTACAGAATAGTATTGAAAATTCGGTGCTCAGATAAGGCAAAAAATGAGGAGGGCCTCAGCAGAAAAGGCGTGGACTGGAACATATGGGAAACACTGAAGAAATGGACGGAGAGGGGGACAGGACATCTGTCAAACATGAGAGAATAATTTCCGTGTTTGTAGAGGGAGCTGTAGAGGGTAAAAGTTGTAGACGAAGATACTGGAATACCTCCAGTAAATAACTAAGAACGTAGGTAGCAATTGCTACTCTGAGACGGAAAGGTTGGCAATGGAGAGAAATTCATGGCAGGCCGCAACAAATAGGTCGGAGGACTGATGATTCAAAACAAGTCCACAGTTGTCATGTTGTCTTCGATTACTGCCACAGTCCAGTGGAAACTCTGGTATGGAAATAAGCGTACGGCATTGTGGGCCGGGAGTCCCCCAGTCGGGGGCGTTCTGCCGCCAAGGGCAAGTGCTCATTGCATTTGACGCCACATTGGGCGACTTGCGCGCCGGAGATGGGGATGAAATGATGATGAGTACAACACAACACCCAGTCCCTGAGCGAAGAAAATCTCCCGCCACAGCCGGGAATCGAACCCGGGCCCCTTGGCGTGGTATGCGGTAACGCTACCGCTACGCTACGGTGGCGGTCGGAAACTCTGGTGAATGTCCGTCATAGCACAACGCTGCCCATATCGACCTGTGTCCGTGTCGTACCACACGTTTAGAGCGCCTGGACTAGAGATCGACCTGGTTGAGATAAACGTGATTCATCTCAACAGGCGACACGTTCCCACGATCCAGTCTCGATGATACCCCGCCCACAGCAATATCATAATTGACTGCACATGGGAACATGTAGGGGTTGTCTGCTGTGTTGCATTACGTTCAGCAATGTGCACCGAGCGGCGTGCTCCGAAACACGTGTGCCTGCAACAGAGTGATGGGACTCTTTGTACTCGCTTGGATTCTTTTATTTTAACGGATTTAGCCTGAATAATTTAAAATTGAAGTCAGACTACCGAACCTGCCTGTAAATGTATTTAATGTGTTTGATTGAGCCCCACTTTCTGCAGTATTGGAGTATTCTTTTAACGGCAACACATCCTATTCCTATGCTCAGATATTTCTGAAACTAATACCTCCAGTTTAGTTGGACGAAAACTGCAACAGGCAAAGGAAGTATAGTGACAGTATAGAAAAGAAGATAACTTAAAAAGAGAGAGAACGTGAAGGCACTTTTGCTCACAGATAAAAACTGCACTGAGCTCATCGCGACTTAGGATGATCCCCTGGGTATTACAAAAGACGACACACGGTTGTTAACAATGTGTGTGATCACCGAGGACAGCAAAGCGTATCCTCCAACATTCCCGAATTCTCGCTACAAGATTGGTAAGGAGTAAGTCGTATCTGCATGTCATCAGAGTGAATACATATTGTTTTTCGTAGGAATTATAACAACACTTTCCATACCTGTTTGAAAATTAAATTAGAAACATAAGTCAAGTGAGTGAAATAATACTTTACAGGATTTTCCTTGTAGATGAATGTTTGTAACCAGATGAAAATAACAGACAGAAACACACATCACAGAGCAATGTCTTCTCATTCTTAGTTGGGAACTACCATGTTACAGAAGAAGGCCATGGGAGACTTCTGTCTGTTATGTCTTCCGACTGCTGACACGGCTCTCATTACACACGTTATCTGAGTAATAAATCCGTATGCTGACGCTTGTCTCTTATTACGTTTCAGGGCACTTGGTTATGTGAGACTCTTGTCTGGCATGGCGCCTCTCGAACAAGTCATCTCTGGAGGTCGCGACCTCTTGCAGCTACGTTTCCACAGCCAACTTTCCACCAACAAGCTGTCGCAAGTGTGTACTACCCCACTAACTCCCAGAAAAACAGTCTAGCTCACGGTACCGCAACCATTGCACACTTCATATATATTTACGCATAGTTATTTTATTTTCTTCTCTCTCAACTATACCAAAAGGACAGACATGCTTAGTATAGATTTCGGCGGCTCAATTAACCGTACATCTCCTCGTCAGTAATGTAATGTATATGAATTTATGTTAGTATTAATGCCCGCATCTCGTGGTCGTGCGGTAGCGTTCTCGCTTCCCACGCCCGGGTTCCCGGGTTCGATTCCCGGCGGGGTCAGGGATTTTCTCTGCCTCGTGATGGCTGGGTGTTGTGTGCTGTCCTTAGGTTAGTTAGGTTTAAGTAGTTCTAAGTTCTAGGGGACTTATGACCACAGCAGTTGAGTCCCATAGTGCTCAGAGCCATTTGAACCATTTAGTATTAATAATAATAATTATACAGTACTTGTAATATCATCAACATACCGCCATTATTTTGTGATGTCTTTGGCAGCGGCGGTGGTCTGGGGGCAGGGGTATGGTGCAGCTGTGACCCTTCCGACGCTTTATTGGTGGCAAATCGTCCCAAAACTACATTATTTTCGCCTTTTACCTACATGTTGGCTCTTACTTCACTGCAGTGAACTGTACTCCATCCAGTGCACCATGACGATGATGTGAGCAGTCGTAATCGTTCAGCTATTACGCCACAGTATATGTATTGTAGGGGTTGATTGATACGTTTCGTATTCTACAAGCCTACTATGTCGCTGACAGGTCCTTGCTAGAAGAGTGGTTTCGTAATGTTCTGTGTGTTTAACGCTGTTTGGGCTTTCTTTTAGACTGGTTAAGCGAATTGGTTCACAACACATGTGTGCAGTGACTCTTCAAATGTCTGATATTAGTGTACCTTGTTTAAATATTGTGCTATAGTAATTGCTAAACGTTTAAAACCGCAAAAACGAGCGTACTTTTAATTCGATAGAGCATATGTCTCTTTGATGTTATGTCTCAGATCATTAGCGTTTTTTAATTTCGATGACGCCTTCACAATGAAGAATACAAAATCAAATACTGCACGTAATAATGGCGCGTGACAATGGTATGCTGCTACGTCGTTACAGTTTGACCATACTCCACCCTTTTATAAGTACAATTATCCCCTCTCCAGAGACACACCCACACACCCACACCCACCCACATATATATACTGAATGGCAATCAAGTAACACTATCAGTGTTTGAGAATTGCACATTGTATCTATATGTATTAAAAATAATTTTGCGACATATCTCCTTAAAGCTGTACATCATTTATTCATTTATTGATATTTCAATGCGGTTTGCTATGTTTTCACATTAACGTATGGTACTTACACCACAGTCTGAAGACAAGATGCTACATTTTGTTAGAGTTTTGGGGTATTTTGGTATGTGATGTGTAATCTCCAGTCTCATGCGTCACTTAAAACATCCGAAGTCATAACCTCCTCTAAAACTTTTTAAGCTTTCGACATGGACTGACGTAATAACCAATCATAAATGAGCTTTCTTTTCACACACACACATACTGTATGTGTGTGTGTGCTCTACAGGCCAAGGCAACTCTGTGTTCCTCAGAAACGTTAATATTTTCGCCATCTGTCCCTGTCTTGGGCTATTTCCTTCCACTCACCTTCAATATCTAGGCTCCTCAAATCAGCCTTCACATTGTCCTCCCATCTACGCCTCGGTCCCCCCACAGGACGTTTTCCTTCTAGGTGCCCTACCAGTACTCTGCGTGCTGCCCTGCCCTTATCCATGCGAGCTACGTGACCCGCCCATCGCAGCTTAAGTGATTTAACAATACTGATTATGTCAGGGCTTCAACAGAGTTCGTGAACCTCTTCGTTATGCAGTTTTCGCCACTCTCCGCTAATTTCATCCCTTTTCGCTCCGAAAATTTTCCTAAAAATTTTGTTTTCAAATACTCGAAACGGCTTTTCATTTTGCACAGTGAGAGACCAAGTCTCTCACCCATACAGCGTAACTGGTAGAATAATATTTTTATATATTCTAATCTTTAAATTCCTAGACAATATCCGTGACGAAAGTAATCTATTCAGTGAGAAGTAGCACGCATTTTCCGCCCGTAATCTCTTATCTCTTGTTCAGTTCGGATTCAATCTCATTTCAGGAAGTGATGTTCACGCCTAGATATTTAAATGTGTTCACTTCTTCAAACTGCATGTCTCCAACTCTTAACATTTCCTGATCTACTGCTGTTGGCATTCTAGTAGTAATCAGGTATTTAGTTTTGTCTTCACTTATCCTTAGACCAACATCTTCACTAGCCTTGATAACGCATTCGCATTTGCTGTTACAGATTCTTTCCTATCGCTAACGATGTTTAGATCATCTGCATACCCTCATATCTTAATATTTCCATTTAACTCCACACCCTCTGAATTATCTGCTGCCATTCGTACAATATATTCTAGGAGTAAATTAAAAAGTAGCGGAGACAGAGCATTTCCCTGCTTAAGTCCGTTCTTTATTATAAATTCTTCTGACTCCAATTTCTCCACGCGTACTCTACCTTTTGTGTTTTTCAAACTCGCTTCTATAAGTCTAACGTACTTCTTTGGTATTCCAAGTTCGAAAAGAATTCTGTACAATTTTGATTGCAGTACTGAATCATACGCTTTGTAATATCTATGAAAAGATTATGAACTGGTTTATTGTATTCCCATTTCTTTTCCAAAATTTGACGCAGGGTGAATATTTGGTCTATAGTTGATCTGTTCCTCCGAAAGCCGGCTTGGTAATCCCCCACAATTTCATCTGCATATGGTGTAAGCCTGCTTAGCAGAATATTCGAGAAAATTTTGGAACATACTGGTAATAGCGATATCCCTCTATAATTACTACAATCCATTTTGTCACCTTTCTTAAAAATTGGGATCAGAATCGACTCCTGCCACTCTTCAGGTATCATCTCTGAGTTCCATACTTTAGTTATCACTTTTTGAACTACTTCCACCAATTTCTGTCCCCCATTTTTAACTAATTCTGCAGTTATGCAATCTGATCCTGGTGCTTTATGGTTTTTCAATTTTTTGATTGCATCTCTTACTTCCTTTAACGTTGGCTCAGGTATCTGGGGTTCTGCTGTATGTATTTCATACGCCTGCTCATTTCCTGGTGTACATTTAATAGATGCTCAAAATACGCCCTTCATTTACTTAATATAGCACTGGGGTTTGTCAGTATTTCCCCAGCATCCCCTCGAAGTGCATTTTTCCTAGCCTTGAAGCCCTTCCTACACCCATTTATGTCTAGGTAAAGTTCCCTAATGTTTTTTGTTTTACTGTTTGTTTCCATTTTTGTAATTTGATTGTTCAAATAATACCTCTTCTTTGCCCGTAGCCTACGACCAACTTCCCTTCTCAAGTTCAAGAGCTCCTCTCGTTTTCTGTCTCCCATGGTATCCCAATCTAATCGCGCTTTTCTCCTTTCCTCAACCAATTTCTTGTATTCCTCATCAAACCACGGTTTCCTCCTGTTATTCTTAATTTTATCTATTGTGACCTTCGCTGCCTCTTTGATATTATTCCTCACAGTGATCCACTGTTTATTTACATCCTCGTCTTGATCTTCATGTGTCCTGAGAGCATCAAACCTATTTGAAATTTCTATCATGTACCTTCTTCTAAAGTTTTCATCATTTAGCTTGTCAGTGTCGAACCTAACAAGTTCTGCATTGTGACACCATTGTTGCTGTAGATAGCCGCTGGTGAACTTTGGCAACTACAAGAAAATGATCAGAATCGCAGTCTGCTCCCCTGAAAGTCCTAACATTCTCTATACTAGTGTGCCATCTCCGATCTACAAGAACATGATCAATTTGGTTTCGGGTGTGTCCATCCGGAGGGACCCAAGCTGCTTTATGAATGTCCTTCCTTTTGAAGTATGTGCTCTCAACAATCATGTCTTTTGAAACAGCAAAATTAACCACCCTTGTGCCATTTTCAATCGAAATGTTATGCAAACTTTCTTTCCCAATTGTAGGCCGGAATGCTTCCTCCTTCCCTATCTTCGCATTAAAATTACCTATGATTCATTTTGTATCATACGAGGAGAACTCATCCCACAGTTGATCTAGTTCTTCATAAAAACCGTCTTTAACAACCTCTTCAGTGTCCTCAGTTGGTGCGTGTACATTAATTACTACTAGTCTATTCCACCTGCCGGACAACACTACAACTGATAGTCGGTCACTAATGAACCTTATATCTCTGATTGCGTGAAGCACTTTTCTCTGTACTGCGAAACCTGTTCCGAAACTGTGAGCTTCCGTACCTCCATAGAAAAATGTATAGTTACCCCTTTTTATGCTACCCTCCCCCTGCCACCGAGTTTCTTGAATAGCTGTAATGTCTACATCGTATCTATCTAATTCGTCTAATAATATTTGGAACGTTCCTATCCTGATCAAACTTTTAACGTTCCATGTTCCCAACCTGAAAGTTCGTTTTGGCCTGAATCTCTTCGAAGTAGGTTTCGGCCGGAGCTCCGAATGGGAACCTAGTTTACCTTCGGAATATTTTACTTCAAAGGGACCCACGCCCATTAATGTTGCTGATTCTTGATGAATAGATTTGACAGTAAGAGGAGAAGAAACAGGGATGGTTCATCACGCCATCGCCTTCTCCCCACCGGCTGTCCGCGACTGCTTATTTTTTGTATTCGCGGCTACCCTTCATATCTGAAGGCCGTATCTCCTGTCCGCAACCTGGAGACGCACTGTGCCGTGGTGGTAGGGGCCCACGAGACAGATAATGCGTTAAGTAACAAGAATTATTTCCTCCTGCAGTCATCAGCAGTAACTGCGATTCGATAGCTGACACTTATCATCTGACACGTAGTCCGAAAAAGTTTTGACGGTTAAGACAAGTTGTAAGTGACATTAAAGAGGATGATAATAAACTGTGTTGAGGTACACATATCTCTCAGGAAACAAACTGATAATAATAATAACAATACGATTTAATTAAACACATATAGCAACTCGTAAAAGTATCAGTTTGTTACAGTATCGTCTCATATACACAATGCTCTGACAAAGTGACAACACTGAGCATACACATTACAGATTTAAAACATTCTTCTTCTTCATTCTGCATGAAAGTTCATTCATTATCAAACAACATTTCGTAAATATTTGTTTTTTGTATGCTTTGAGTTCTGCATGTATTATAGTGAAACATTTTTGGGAAGGTATACAAAACCATCTTGCACTGAACTTCCGATACGTGCACTTATACAGTTACCTAACTCAACATCATCGTCTCTTTATGTTCGAATACACATTTTACAATATCGGCAACAACTGTCTTAGCTTGGACTCACCAATAACTTCATCTGTCCACTCCATTGAATATCGCATCCATCAAAACACACATCCTGTCACTACTTCGACACTTCAGAAATACGCTCTTCAACGAATTTTGAATTGTACGTTTCAATATACCACCATCAAACACAATGACTTTTGATGCACACACACTGGTGCTGCTGCTGCCAAAGACGGGAATGCCGATATGGAATAGACTGTATTGGGTTGTTAACTGACACTCGATATATGTAAGACTACTGCATAACTGCTCCCACTCTACTTGAATGAGTGTCAGCTTCTTACCTCGTCGAACATTTTCGACTTCTACCGTAACTTCGAAGCCAATGTCAGGTGCTATCCTGAGATTAACGCACTCCAAACGGTTGGCGGTCAAATGATAGGTATTGGCAAATAGTAACATCGCTTTGATGGCTACCTACTTGTGTGCAGGGCGACAGGTTCATACACTCCTCTAGCAATTGCTGTCTATCAGTCACAGCATACCAGTGGTGATGGAAGCGCTGTCAAGCTGATACCTGAAGTCGAGGTGGACTGTTTGGATGTATTGGTACTATTTCTGAATTTCCTGGATGGAGATCCTGTCGTGAGAGAAACAGAGAATTGAATTGGTTTTATAAGCAAGGAAGTGGATGGTGTCAATGCTTCTTAAGTGATAAAGTGGTAATGTTCTTTTTACTTAGATTTTCCTAAGAAACGTCATATATTTTTATCGTAATACAGACAAAATTTTATACAGCTGATTATAACAAGAAGATGAATAGTAATACTGGTAGACTGTACCGATTGTAGGGAGACTTGGATTTGACAATGGATATGGCACGTATCACTTATACACTATCGCTGGAAATAGTATTTGCCATAAAATTCGTAGGAGCAGCTGTATGTACACTGCCCATGTAGGAGAAGATATGGCATACTCTAACCAAAAGCTGATTCCACACTGTCGAGTAGCCTATCAATAATGTGTTTGTTACCACTCTGCAGACAAAGTCGTAGCAGTAAGGCTTAAATGATTGATACTTCAGAAAATTGTTCATCTGGATTCCTCCTGCATACCATAAAGAAAATACGTAGATAAGGTCTATTTGAGATAAAGTACTCCTAAATACGTGAAATTTTCGTATTATTCTCAGCTAATCCTCCTCTAAATTTTTAGTTTTATTCTCACCTACACATATCTCACTCTATGTAGCGTAACTTCTGTATCACATGCTGTCTCATTAGACTTCGTGTGAAACATGTGGTGCCACATAGCTCTGGAAACCTGGAAGAATCGACTACAACATTGGTTTTCTTCACGCGCAACCTTGCCATCAAGTGACAGGTAACCTGAAAAAATTTCAATGTAGAGATATTGTGGTTGAAATGGGTTTGCCTGAATTCTACAGAAGCCCCTAAACCGCACTTACATACCAAATAAATCAGCAGGTCACGTTAATAGAGATATCAAACTTATATAGTGGTATGCATTAAGTGTTATGGGGCTATTAAACGACCTCCAGTGGTAGTTGTTACAACAGAGGTGATGCAGTATCACAAGGAGTTTCATTATAAAATCATAGTTCTATCTTACTGTGACGCCACGCTCTGATATTGACTGCACGTTAATCAGTCACATCCAGTCGCTTGGAGAGACGTGTTATAGCGTGTAGCAGTTCGAAACGCTTAGAAATGTACAGAATACTGAGCAGTGGTGGACGCACTTATGACTACAGACATTCACATGGCTGTATGTGCGTTACAGGTAATCTGAATAAAATTCATTGTGGCTTCAGTAAACCAGGGTGGCAGTTAAGGTCTATGCAAGACCTTATATTAGAAACCGAATGCATCAAATACTATAAACAACACTCATCTACAAATATAGGTTTACATTTATGCTCACATAACTGCACCATGTAAACCCTCGAATCTCATGCGAATAGCAATCTTCCTCATGCTTAACAGCATTCAGTACTGTGTCTCCTGAACCCATTAGAATAATCCAAGACACTGCATCAGTGCCGTGACATTGTTGTTGTTGTGGTGGTCTTCACTCCTGAGACTGGTTTGATGCAGCTCTCCATGCTACTCTATCCTGTGCCAGCTTCTTCATCTCCCAGTACCTACTGCAACATACATCCTTCTGAATCTGCTTAGTGTATTCATCTCTTGGTCTCCCTCTACGATTTTTACCCTCCACGCTGCCCTCCAGTACTAAATTGGTGATCCCTTGATGCCTCATAACATGTTCTACCAACCGATCCCTTCTTCTGGTCAAGTTGTGGCACAAACTTCCCTTCTCCCCAATCCTATTCAATACTTCCTCATTAGTTATGTGATCTACCCATCTAATCTTCAGCATTCTTCTGTAGCACCACATTTCGAAAGCTTCTATTCTCTTCTTGTCCAAACTATTTATCGTCCATGTTTCACTTCCATACATGGCTACACTCCATACAAATACTTTCAGAAATGACTTCCTGACACTTAAATCTATACTCGATGTTAACAAATTTCTCTTCTTGCCATTGCCAGTCTACATTTTATATCCTCTCTACTTCGACCATCATCAGTTATTTTGCTCCCCAAATAGCAAAACTCCTTTACTACTTTAAGTGTCTCATTTCCTAATCTAATTCCCTCAGCATCACCCGACTTAATTCGACTCCATTCCATTATCCTCGTTTTGCTTTTGTTGATGTTCATCTTATATCTTCCTTTCAAGACGCTATCCATTCCATTCAACTGCTCTTCCAAGTCATTTGCTGTCTCTGACAGAATTACAATGTCATCGGCGAACCTCAAAGTTTTTATTTCTTCTCCATGGATTTTAATACCTACTCCGAATTTTTCTTTTGTTTCCGTTACTGCTTGCTCAATATACAGATTGAATAACATCGAGGAGAGGCTATAACCCTGTCTTACCCCCTTCCCAACAACTGCTTCCCTTTCATGTCCGTCGACTCTTATAACTGCCATCTGGTTTCTGTACAAATTGTAAATAGCCTTTCGCTCCCTGTATTTTACCCCTGCCACCTTCAGAATTTGAAAGAGAGTATTCCAGTCAACATTGTCAAAAGCTTTCTCTAAGTCTACAAATGCTAGAAACGTAGGTTTGCCGTTCCTTAATCTTTCTTCTAAGATAAGTCGTAAGGTCAGTATTGCCTCACGTGTTCCAGTATTTCTACGGAATCCAAACTGACCTTCCCCGAGGTCGGCTTCTACTAGTTTTTCCATTTGTCTGCACAGAAATAACTTCATATCCTTTCTAACCCACAGTGAATCATAGTATAAATGAGTAACACGAAATAATGGATTCGTTAAACAGTGTGAACCCGTTCTATACACTCATCATAGCGGTAACAGTGATGTATTGTGCTTGTGGTGTGGTTTTAGGAAAGTTCCTGCAAGTCGACATTAATGTCGTTGTGGCAGACTACTCCTCTTAGTTGACGTCACAGTGAGTGGAGGCTGACAAATGTTTAAATGAATGGGTCTTTTTTTAAACGGCGTAAGTCACTATTTTGCAACTGTGGCTTATTAAACTGATTGTTCGGTAATTTTCACATCTGTTAACACCTGCTTTCTTTGGGATTGGAATTATTATATTCTTCTTGAAGTCTGAGGGTATTTCGCCTGTTTCATACATCTTGCTCACCAGATGGTAGGACTCGCTCTCCCAAGGAAGTCGGTAGTTCCAATGGAATGTTGTCTACTCTGGGGGCCTTGTTTCGACTCAGGTCTTTCAGTGCTCTGTCAAACTCTTCACGCAGTATCGTATCTCCCATTTCATCTTCATCTACATCCTCTTCCATTTCCATAATATTGTCCTCAAGTACATCGCCCTTGTACAGACCCTCTATATACTCCTTCCACCCTTCTGCTTTCCCTTCTTTGCTTAGAACTGGGTTTCCATCTGAGCTCTTGATGTTCGTACAAGTGGTTCTCTTATCTCCAAAGGTCTCTTTAATTTTCCTGTAGGCAGTATCTATCTTACCCCTAGTGAGATAAGCCTCTACATCCTTACATTTGTCCTCTAGCCATCCCTGATTAGCCATTTTGCACATCTTGTCGATCTCATTTTTGAGACGTTTGTATTCCCTTTTGCCTGCTTCATTTACTGCATTTTTATATTTTCTCCTTTCATCAATTAAATTCAATATTTCTTCTGTTACCCAAGGATTTCTACTAGCCCTCGTCTTTCTACCTACTTGATCCTCTGCTGCCTTCACTACTTCATCCCTCAAAGCTACCCATTCTTCTTCTACTGTATTTCTTTCCCCCATTCCTGTCAATTGTTCCCTTATGCTCTCCCTGAAACTCTCTACAACCTCTGGTTCTTTCAGTTTATCCAGGTCCCATCTCCTTAAGTTCCCACCTTTTTGCAGTTTCTTCAGTTTTAATCTACAGTTCATAACCAATAGATTGTGGTGAGAGTCCACATCTGCCCCTGGAAATGTGTTACAGTTTAAAACCTGGTTCCTAAATCTCTGTCTTACCATTATATAATCTATCTGATACCTTTTAGTATCTCCAGGGTTCTTCCATGTATACAACCTTCTTTCATGATTCTTAAAGCAAGTGTTATCTATGATTAAGTTATGCTCTGTGCATAATTCTACCAGGTGGCTTCCTCTTTCATTTCTTAGCCCCAATCCATATTCACCTACGAAGTTTCCTTCTCTCCCTTTTCCTACTACCGAATTCCAGTCACCCATGACTATTAAATTATCGTCACCCTTCACTATCTGAATAATTTATTTTATTTCATCATACATTATTCGTTTTATTTCGAGTACTGGTTGTATAAAAGAATTAGATGATTAGGATAAAGATTTAAACTGAAAATTAGAAAAAAAAAACACAAGCTATATGTTATCAAAACTATAAACAGGAGTCTGTGTGCTTCTGATCACAACGTAGGGCACACATCATTAGTGCGGTACCTTCCGTCGAATAGTGAGTTTCATATAATGGTGGCGGTCAGTTTTAATAGGAAGCATGTAACTAATGCCCTTCTACTGCGGCAGCCTTATGTGGGCGAAAGTTGTGACCTCTCATGAAAGAGTCTTATTAGAAAACCGCAGTAGGCAACAGCTAACGGCAATTGGAACATGCCTCTTGTTACTTTATCTCCAGCCAGGGTTGCGTGCAGTGGCTGCCCTGTGTAATCCTCCTTATAATGAACAGGAACTTAGATTCAGGTTGGATCTCATATGGAACATACTCGTGTATTGTAACGTTTTAACATTGACGCTAAACAGGTAGGACAATGATACAATAGAAACCAGCTCCCATGTAAAATGTACGTGCAACGATCATTGACGGTCCTAGACTGTTTTGTAATCGTCCTTCTTCTCTATTCTGGATACCGAATACAATAGATCCAACCGTTATTTAGTCCGTTGTCAAAGGATATAATGATCATTGTGTGACTTAAACAGCTTTTATTGCAGTCTTGATTATTCCAACAGTCTTTTCCTGATGAGTGGAATATGAAATCGTAATATTTTGTGATTCTGACTGAGTTGGAGATGGCACATTTTATAATGCAATGATCAAGCGCCTCAGTACCTTCAGTGTTTGCTCTAAGGTCTGATGCAAGCCTCTGGTGGTCTGTGGAGAGAGAGTGCACTCACCAACTGTGGCATGTCCGACTACTCTCTCTCCAATTGCAGAAGTGTACACGGCTCGCTCTGGACAGTGGTTGGTATGGGCGCTGGTGAGCACAACAATAACTTCATATCCTTTCTAACCCACAGTGAATCATAGTATAAATGAGTAACACGAAATAATGGATTCGTTAAACAGTGTGAACCCGTTCTATACACTCATCATAGCGGTAACAGTGATGTATTGTGCTTGTGGTGTGGTTTTAGGAAAGTTCCTGCAAGTCGACATTAATGTCGTTGTGGCAGACTACTCCTCTTAGTTGACGTCACAGTGAGTGGAGGCTGACAAATGTTTAAATGAATCGGTCTTTTTTTAAACGGCGTAAGTCACTATTTTTCCTACGTCATGTTATGTAGTAGTTCATATATAATGAGGGTAGATCCATCATTTGTTTTAAACAGTGTCTCTCTAACACGTCAGGTTGCCTTGTGACTTGAAATTGAAAATCACATTTCGTTTTAAATTGGAGTAAGTCAGGTTGTTTTCTTTATTGATTTTCGGACGGGTTGACAGCAGTTTACTAAGCTGATCTACAGCCGAGAGAAAGTTAAACAAAACAACAGTGAGAGAACAAGCAATATAAAAAGGCAATAAAATGGTGACTTTGTTAATAACAGTAAAATGGCGGAAAGTTGTAGCACTTAAAATACAAACACGGCGTTGACGATGCGGATGAAGACACACAGGAAGGAGATATGCACAATTAAAAAAAAAAAAAACACGGCGACAGTAAGGTTTCTGTTCGCACGAGATAAAACACAACTAGCGACAGTATGGTGGCTGTTCGCAACACTGACAGGGGATGCACAACACTGAACACTCACTTGTAACAGCACTATACAGATGACATGGCGGCAGATGGGAGGGGGAGGGGGGGAGGACCTGGACCTATGAGGGGAAAAGGGGGGGATGAGAGGAAAAGAAACAAAAAGGGAGCCAATGGAGGGAGGGGACATAGAAAAAGGGGGTGGGCGGACTTGAGAAGGAGTTGGAAAGGCAATGGAGGGGAGAGCAAAAAAGACTCAGGGGAGAGAAGGGAGGCAGAGAAAGGGTAGGTGGATAGCAAACAGGATGAAATGGGGGGCAGAGGGAGCCTGGGAAGGACAGAGAAAGGGAGGGGGAGGTGAGGAGGGATAAATGGAGGGAGGGAGGGCATTATCCGGGAGGGGGAGTCGACGGAAGTCGCCTTGGGAAACGAGGTGCAAATCAGTGACGTGTGTCCTATTAAAACTAAACAGGTGGCAATGGTCTGATGAGTACAGAAATTCAGAAAAGAGGCTAGCACTTTGTGTGATTATCCCGAAGGAACTGGTGGAAAGTGTGCCAATGAAGTCTGTTCCTTTTTATTTGATTATCAGAAATCTCTCCAGAAAATACGACAGAGGTCGCCCAGGGACGTAGCAGGCGCCGAAAGACTTCCCAGGCGGTCGCACGTAAGGCCTCCCCGGTTTGTCTGACAATAAGGTTCCAGGTGATGTCTGTGGCTGACACTGTCCCTGAGCCAGATGCTGTCCTGTTTCAGAGGAAACCTCTCAGCCTGCAAGATCCACACAATCACAGAGGGTGGGAGCTTCAACGTTAGGCGCGTTATGGGGCCCTTCAGGAAAACGGCTGCCAAGAAGGGAAAGAAAACCAACGTGCACTCCATGTGAATATCGGATCCAGTCTTCCAGATGTGGAACGGGTCCTTCCGGATGCCTTGAAGAGCACAGGATGAAGCCAACTACGGGTGGTTGCTCACGTCGGTACCAATGATGGGTGTCACTCTGGATCAGAAGAGATTCTCTCTGGTTTCGGAGGGCTAACAGAAGTGGTAAAGGCCGCCAACTCGCTCACGACCATTTGCAGCATAGTCGACAGGACCGATTGCGGACCTCTGGTACAGAGCAGAGTTTACGGTCTAAATCGGAGGCTCAGACGGTTCTGCGACTATGTAGACTGCAGATTCCTCCACTTACGCCGAATGGGTGGTTGGGTTTCGGGTTCCGCTGAATAGGTCAGGTGTCCACTATACGCAGGAGGCGGCTACACGGGTAGCAGGGGCTGTGTGGCGTGGACTGGGCGGTGTTTTAGGTTAGATGGTCTCGGGAAAACACAAGAAGGGCTACAGTCACAAAGGGTGCAGGGTAGCACAGGAAGAACGTAGATAAAGGAACCATCGGTATAACAGTTGTAAATTCTCGTAGCTGAGCTGGGAAAGTACAGAGCTCCAAGCGCTAATAGAAAGCACTGATGCTCAAATCGTTATAGGCACTGGAAGCTGAATAAAGCCGGAGATAAGCAAAGTCGAAATTTTTACGAAGAACGTAACGGTGTACCGAAAGGATAGGCTAAACACGGATGGCGGTGGCGTGTTTGTTGCTGTTAGACATAGTTTATCTTGTCGCGAAATTAAAGTGGATAGTTCCTGTGAGTTAATATAGGCAGAGGTCATTGTTGGCAACCGGATCCTTTCACCGACCTCCCATTTCAGATGATACAGCTGCTGAAAGTTTGAAAAAAAAAACTTGAGTTTGATGTCAAACACGTACCCGACTCATACGATTGTATGAAGATGGTATCGGTTCTTTCGGACATGTCCGAAAGAACAGATACCATTAGATAAGGCTTACCGGCCAATGATCTTCTTCGGTGCAGATGCACTCACATTGCCCGAACACTTACGGGAATCGCTAGATTGACTGCCGCGAGTAATGAGTATGGTGGGCAAAGGCGCAACAAATGTAGTGTGTAGTCCTTGCAGTCGCACCATACTCTGTGTCCCCAGAGGCTATTCAAAAAAGCAGATAGAAAGTGACTTGACGCCTTCCTGAGAGACAATCTCCGCTCCTTCCAAATTCATAATACAGGTGTAGACCAGACGTGACTTGAATTCAAGAAACTAGTATCGGCAGCAACTGGGAGATTTATACCAAATAAATTAACAAACGACGGAGCCGTTCCTCCTTCGTAAATAAAACTGGTCAGAACACTGTTGCAGAAACAAAGAAACAAACAAGTCGAATTTAAACACACGCAAAATCCCCAAGATTGACGATCTTTTACAGAAGCTCGAAATTTAGCGTGGACTTCAATGCCAGAGGCTTATAAAAGTCTCCACAACGAAACGGTCTCGAAATCTGGCAGGAAATCCAAAGAGATTCTGGTCATATGTGAAAAATGGCAAGAACCAGTTAATGTTTTCTCTGCGCGATAGCAATGGAGATATTATCGAAGATAGTGCTGTCAAAGCAGAGTTACTAAACACAGCCCTCCGAAACGTCTTCACAAAAGAAGACGAAGTAAATATTCCAGAATTCGAATCAAGAACAGCTGCCAACATGAGTAACGTAGAAGTAAGTATCCCCGGAGTAATGAAGCAACTTAAATCACTAAATAAAAGCAAGTTTTCTGGTCCAGGCTGTATACCAGTTCGGCTCCTTTCAGAGTGTGCTGATGCATTAACTCCATACTTAACAATCATATACAACCGTTCACTCGACGAAAGATCCGTACCCAAAGACTGGAAAATTGCACAGGTCACACCAATATTCAACAAGGGTAACAGGAGTAATCCACTTAATTACAAGCCCGTATCATTGACGTCGATATGCATCACGATTTTGGAACATATATTGTGTTCGAACATTATGAATTACCTCGAATAAAACGGTATATTGACACATAGTCAACATGGGCTTAGAAAACATCGTTCTTGTGAAACACAACTAGCTCTTTAAACGCACGGGGTGTTGAGTGCTACTGACAATGGGTTTCAGATCGATTCCGTATTTCTGGATTTCCGGAAGGCTTTTTATACTATACTACACAAGCGGCTTGTGAAATTGCGTGCTTATGTAATATCGTCTCAGTTATGTGATTGGATTTGTGATTTCCTGTCAGAGAGGTCACAGTTCGTAGTAACTGACGGAAAGTCATAGAGCAAAACAGAAGTGATATCTGGCGTTCCCCAAGTTAATGTTATAGAACCTTTGTTGCTCTTTATCTACCACGCTGTCGTTTATCGACTAATAACTTGATCAGAAGATCAAAACAAACTGCAAAACGATTTAGAAAAGACATGTGAATGGTGCTAAGAGTGACAGTTGACCATAAATAACGAAAACTGTGAGGTCATCCATATGAGTGCTAAAAGGAATCCGTCAAACTTCGGTTATGCGATAAATCAGTCAAATCTAAAGTCCGTAAATTCAACTAAATATCTAGGAATTACAGTTACGAACAACTTAAACTGGAAGGAACACATAGAAAATGTTGTGGGGAAGGCTAACCAAAGACTACTTTTTATTGGCAGGACACTTAGAAAAGTAACAGACCAACTAAGGAGGCTACCTACACTAGGCTTGTCCGTTCTCTTTTAGAATACTGCTGCTCGGTGTGGAATCCTTACCAGGTATGAATGACGGAGTACATCGAAAAAGTTCAAAGAACGGCAGCACGTTTTGTATTATGGCGAGATATGGGAGAGTGTCACTGAAATGATCAGGATTTCGGCTGAATAGTATTAAAAGAAAGGTGTTTTTCATTACGACGGAAGCTTCTCACGAAATTCCAATCACCATCTTTCTCCTCCGAATGCGAAAAAAAATTTGGTGATACCGACCGACATAGGGAGAAACGAAACTTCGACAAAATAAGGGAAATCAGAGTTCGTACGGAAAGATATACGTGTTCGTTCTTTCCGCGGGGTACACGAGATTGGAGTAATAGAGAATTGTGAATGTGGTTCGATGAACCCTCTGCCAGGCACTTAAATGTGTTTGGCGGAGTATCCATATAGATACAGATGTAGAACTTCGACTCTCCTCTGATAATTCTACGGAACAGAACAAAAACCAAACGCTCTCTATGTTCCTCCTGTCACTGACAGATTCTGAACATTTCAAACTTATTCAACAGTATTTCCCAGTGAGATGACGCAGCCTTTTAACGTGAAATGAAGACTTAAGTATCATTTCAAAGAAGCTTCTACAGAATGACAAGATCTTCACGGTTCATCAAATAACACCGCACATTCTGCAAAGTGGTACCAAACCTGAAAAAGTTATAGTTATAGAAGTCAATACATCTGACATGCTGGATTTTAAAGAGTCGTGAACACAATATTATAAGAAGGTGACATTCGCTGGAGAAATAAGCAACAAGCCAAGATAGAACAGATTAATTTTGCAATCAACAGTGTCTTTCACATTATGTATTCGAGTGCCAGAGTGGAGTTCATCAAAGGTTGGACTACATCAATGGGTACTTAATTACACATTATTTTTGGATTCTCTTATTTCTTTATATATATATATATATATATATATATATATATATATTTTTTTTTTTTGAGTCAACAGTATTCTGACTGGTTTGAAGCGGGCCGCCACGAATTCCTCTCCAGTGCCAAGCCTTCATCTCAGAATAGCACTTGCAACCTACGTTCTCAAATACTTTCTGTATGTATTCCAATCTCTAACTTTCTCTGCAGTTTTTGCCCTCTACAGCTCCCTCTGCTGCCATACAAGTTATGTCACTGATGTCTTGACAAATGTACTATCATGCTGTCCCTTCTTCTTGTCAGTGTGTTCCACATATTCATTTCCTCTCTCATTATGTGCAGAACCTTCTCATTCCTTACCCTAACAGTCCACCTAATTTTCAACATTCGTCTGCAGCACCACATCTCAAATGTTTCGATTCTCTTCTGTTCCGGTTTTCACACAGTCAATGTTTCACTACCGTACAATGCTGGGCTCCAAACGTTCATTCTCAGAAATTTCTTCCTCGAATTAAGGCCTATGTTTGATACTAGTAGACTTTCCATGGCCAGGAAGCCCTTTTTTACCAGTGCTAGATTGCTTTTGATGTCCTCCTTGCTCCGCCCGTCATTGGTTATCTTGCTGCCTAAGTAGTAGAATTATTTAACTTCATCCACTTCGTGACCATCAATCATGGTATTAGGTTTCTCGCTGTTCTCATTTCTGCTACTTCTCTTTACTTTCACCTTTCTTCAATTTACTCTCAGTCTGTATTCTGTACTCATTAGACTGTCCATTTCATTCAGCAGATGATGCAATTCTTCTTCACTTTCACTCAGGGTAGCGATGTCATCAGCGAACTGTATCACTGATATCCTTTCACCTTGAATTTTAATTCCCGTCCTGAACCTTTCTTTTATTTCCACCACTGCTTCTTCGATGTGTAGATTGAACAGCAGGGGCTAAAGACGATATCCTTGTCTTACACCCTTTTAATCCGACTACTTCGTTCTTAGTCGTCTATTCCTACTATTCCCTCTTGACTCTTGTACATACTGTATATTACCCTTGTTTCCTTCTAGCTTATCTCTATTTTTCTCAGAATTTCGAACATCTCTTCATGCTACATCAGCGAGAACTTGTTCCTCCACCAACGAAACCCACTCACCCAGCAGGACGAGTGCCAATAAAACTGAAAAAAATTCAAGATTTAGAAACGAAGGAGCGCTACATTCCAAGCGAGCATTTGCAATTCTACGAGGAACTTGTGGGGTAGACTACTAACAGAAGTAAAGCACATGACGATGACTCAGGAGCAGTTCATCACAAGTGGAAATACTCAAGGTTACGTACCTTTTCAGAGATTTCTACATATTTATTTTGCAAGTTTAAAAATATATTCATTTTCTGTACCTCTGAGTCACTTTTACGGCATATCATTCACTAATGTGGCCGAATACCAACGTTTTGTTCTGTGTCTTCTTCCTTTGATACCAAATGCTTTTAAAAAGACGGATTCTTTCACATTTTAAATATCCATAACATTTTACATATTTGTATTTATGTACGAATTAGTATGTATGCCCGTGAATGGCACCTGTACCACTAGCTCACATGAGGAGACTTTCTTATTTCATCGTATTTTTCTTCTAAAACAGTTTTCTTTTAATTTCGTGCTGGGTTCATTTTCTTGACTTATGCCCTTAAAATAAGAACAGACTGATTCAAATGTAGGATGCCAGCGTAAACTGTTTAAATAATGCACTGTTCGTTGAAGGTGGTAATGGACCTACTCATTTCTGTATAACATTGTGCTATTGAGCTGTAGCGACAGTACAGCTCTAGAAACTAAGTGATAGACATGCGGAATATGAATCACTGGCTTCTTCAGTACTGGATATTGGTCATCCGTGGCTACAGACTGCTGGTCATCGCAGAATGCAGCAAGAGTATGACAAATAGTGGAACAGTTTTACACAGAATATTGCAATACAGTTATTAGAGAATCGAGTGCGAACAACATGAACACCAACGATCCTACTCATAGTATGCCTCTAGGCTAGTGTGGTGGAGTGTTTATGAGGCCGAGGATCGACTGTGCTTCACATCATTTGCAATGACTGACTCAGTCACGCTCATTACGAATTGTCAGCGGTCTTCAGTTCTGCAGTATTGACACAATCAATTCGTTTCAGATCAGAACTGCTCGGTCAAACCTCTGACAGATGTTGTTGCATATTACCTAGTGCTTCTTACATAATGTTTCGACAGTAATGGAAGGAATTTAATCTGCACTTGTGTTACACATTTCTGCTGATCTCGCTCTCACTTTTGGTGACCGAATAATTGTGACGAAATGTTTATGTCTCGAGGCTTGCTAGAATTGATATTTCCGTATGTTTGAGCAAGCGCATGCTGTATAGACTTTGAAGAATTTTGTCTCTCCATTTCCCTTACACTCTTGGTGTGGAACACTAGACTTGCCACTCGCCATTCACCAGGTATAAGTTGTCAGTAACTGCAAATACTATAAGAAATTATCTTAGTACAAGCGGAGTAAGAGTTAGGTTTGAGTTTCTCATTTCCAGGAGGTAGGGACCTGGCTTCTCTAGTATTACCAGAAAAGACATTTGTTACATCTGTGGTAATACTGATATCACCTCTAGCGTTTAGAAACTTTCTACTTCTAATAAATTTTGCGTTAATGTTACTTGAAGCAGCCTTACATTTATTGTGAAAGCTGTCAATGTAGTCACCATATCTTCAACATTTGGCTAATCTCATTTTTGATTGTAATCTCTTTCGAGACTAACGCAAGCGGTTAGATCTTGACTACGACTCTTAGGCCTATCCTGACAGATCATAACTAACGGTTTTCGTTTGTGCAGAAGAGGTGAGAAGAGTTTATGAGTGTTTGTGATCCCACGCCTGCTTGCTTTGGTTTTATTATGTTTCATAACAACTAGCAGAAGACATTCATATTTTCAGATTGAGTGCTGATAAATTTGGCGAAGATATTATCAAAGTTCCTGAAATTGTATGTAACACTGTTCCAATTCAATATTTTCAATTTATCCTCAAAACTGATAACCATCGAAAGCTCGAAATTTTTATTTGAAATAACGCTGCTTGAAAACAGAGATTTTATTCAGTTACTAGTCTAATATACCGATGCTCATAAACTTTTTCTGGATTTGTGATTGTAAGTTTTATGCATATAGCTTTGTGATATAGTAGACAGTCAACATTAAGTATTCCTAGCTTGAAGCCATTTTTCTATGCACTCGTAATAAAATCATCAAGACAGAATAGATGCCTTGGAATTCTGTAATTTTCCCACACGAGATTTGGATTATAACATTTAAACAGATTAACACCCCTGGCTTCTTATATCAAAGCTTAAATAATCAAAAATTAATGTATTGTATTCAGCATGTTTTTATGCATGCACACCGTGCTTGGCATGTAGGACGCATAGCACATCACATAAAGAATACAGACGGTTCCGTCAGCCGAATTAAACGACTGCATACCAGAGAAAGTGGTACTTTGATCAGCTTTGGTGTGGCCACATTACTGACATGTGCACCATCGAAGACTCGTCAGAATTGCTCTTACAGTTCTTTGTTAGCACGATGGTGGACGTAGTTATCTACTTGGGACTGTAGTACTGCGTTGCCATGAAAATATTGCTAGCTCCAACCGTAGCTAACCTGCTCATGAGTTGTATGAGGATATCGCCTTGGGCACGGTTCCCTCTAAGCCAAGTTGTATTTATCGCTATGTAAATGACATATTAGTTCTCTGACTATATGTACGTCATTAACTGGGTGAGCTCTAGAACACTCCAGCAGCATCCATGACCACTTGAGTTTCAAGATACAGACAGAAATGGACGGTTCCTTGCTCTTACCTGACATCCGCCGGAAACATGGTGTGTTAAAAAGGAAGCTACTATCACGAGTTATTATGTAAAGTCCTGATAAATTAGGCTTTGCTGCATTATATGAATGTTTTCACCACTGTATGCAAAAGAAAACGCGTTATAATCCCAGAGGATTGAAGAAAAAGTCACAGATAAAAACACACATATTCTTAATATATGCGCAACAACAATGAATTTGCATAGATAAGTATTCGAACACCCAATATAAGGTAATTTCATAGAAGCCAATGCAGAAATTTTTAAATGTGTTCACTTTCAGCTTACAGCCAAAGGTGGCTCTTTGAGATCTTTCCTCGTATTTGTAATCTCTCTGTCCACGCTCCAAAATATCGACTGCTGGAATCTTTCATTAAACCAAAGAGATCATGACTTATTTTGAAAGAAATTTACACATGTTATTGAAAATAAGCAACAGCTCACTACCAGAAGCACATTGCATTGTCTTCCACAGTAGTCTGAATTCCAGAACAGCGTTCAGTAACCTACTTGTAAATTTCTCATGAAAAAGAAAGGGATATTTGTTGTTAATAGACTGAGACATCAGCGTATAGGGACTGATGACCCTATAGTTTGGACTCATTATTCCCCAAACCAACCAGCTGCATATGACTGAATTATTTGACTATTCGCACACTGTCTGATCATTGATGCGACAGCCGGCCAGGGTGGCCGAGCGGTTCTAGGCGCTACAGTCTGGAATCGCGCGACCGCTACGGTCGCAGGTTCGAATCCTGCCTCGGGCATGGATGTGTGTGATGTCCTTAGGTTAGTTAGGTTTAAGTAGTACTAAGTTCTAGGCGACTGATGACCTCAGAAGTTAAGTTCCATAGTGCTCAGAGCCATTTGAACCATTTGAACCATTTGAACTTAAGGATTATTATGCTGAGAGCCATTTTTGAAGTGATGCGACAAAAATCGTAGCAAAAACATGGCACTATTTTATATGCAGTAGTAAAGATACGACTTGGATTGAGCGAAATAATTAGCAGGAACATCACAAATAGTTCTCTTACTGTATTCAAAAATGTGCAGACAGACACACAGACCACGTGGGTTCTTAGTGCACGTAACACGAACTACAGCTCGAGAAAAGCTACAAAATATCATGTTCTCGACATAGTACTTCCCGCAAGTCTGCAAACCATTTATATTGCAACAGAGGATGATGCAACTGAATATTTTATGCAACGGATTGAATAGATATTACTCGATCCTATAAATCAGCTTCGCGTGTACAACAGACGAGCGATATGCGAGCCCATATGTCGGCATGCCGGAGGTACTGCTTTACGTTATAATTCGCTACAACCTCTGTAGCGGAATGATTGCAAAATAACAGTGCCAATACTTCGATCACTCGGCAGAAATGACCTACACGTCACTTATTAACTACCACAACATGTAATTACACAGCTCTCACCCAAAGTCTCAAAGCATTGCAGGACTCCGAACCGCGTCACGCTAACCAAGCAGACAGCAGAACGCCGAAAATAAGGAAACAGAATGCAGAATTTCGTGCGCCCAAGCGATTCTGCTCGACCTAGCGTCCGGACAATCGCGAGTGTTTCAAGTATGGCTGAATGCACGAGCAGCACACCAAAGATACAAACCCGCTTCAGTGGTTCCACAAATATATAACCCAAATAGATTCGTTCGACTACTCGAAGTTAATAGGAGTATCTTACGGAATACTGGAGAAGATAGTTTTAGAGAGCATAAATATTATGAAGTGTATACATAAAACCTCTTATACGAACTGGTATTTTGCACTTTCGACCCAAGTTATCGTGGCTGACATCGTTGTCAGCCACCACCACCTCCACCAAAAGGACTCATTTCTTAGATCTTCGCACACTGAACGAAAGCCGTCTCTGTTGCTGAAAACGTGCCATTAAGAGTGAAGTACCTAGGAAAAATTGTTAGAGTGACTGGCATTAGCAACAAACATATAATCGCAAGCAATTTCAACAGGCACCCATGAGCTGAATACAGCCAAGAAGAGGAGAAAAAACTTACACTACTTACCATTCTGTGATTCAGTGACAAGGAAAATCAGTCGGTTCCTGAATAGCCTCCAACTAAAATGGGCCAACTAATGAGGTCACTGAAGGTTAATATAGGACTCAGAAATACAGGTAATTACAAAATATCGTTTGAATGCTGACAGTAGTACGCCGGGGAGACGTTATACGATTAAAAACGCCTCATTAAACATGGAAAGTGTGTGTAAGTACGCTATCCACAAAAATCGGTGCAGCAGTGGAATGTGGACATACAATTGGATTCAGTTCAAAGGCTAACGGTATCTGTGATAGCGTAATTAATTAAGCTAAACAGATTAAAATATCTATTACACCGCTAACAAAGAAGGTGTTTTCCAGCTGAGTACATCGTGGAATCGTCGAATCCAGCCATCGCACGATTAAAGCGGACGCGGAAAAATTATATAGTGATAGGCTGACCACTGGTAACGTCACAGCCAGGACACAGACAATAGCCACACAATTTACCAGACGATTAACGGCCGAGACGCAATGCTCGTGAATGTTTAGTGAGTCAAAGCCGCTGGAAGCCAGCGAGGATTTTATTCAGTCATTTCAGACCAATGTTAAGGGTCTATGGTCATATCGATTAATGTGTTACCAGTATTTCAATTTTCATGCTCACAGAGACGAAAATAATCACACGATATGTACACTACCACTACGAAATGAACGCTTATAAGATATTATACCTAGCATACGTTTGTGATGTTAAGGTAAGAATCGTTTCAAACAATGGATAAATTTCCTATCTCCTACATACACTATTGGCCATTAAAATTGCTACACTACGAAGATACGTGCTACAGACGGAAAATTTAACCGACAGAAATAAAATGCTGTGTTATGTAAATGATTAGCTTTTCAGAGCATTCACACAAGGTTGGGGCTGGTGGCGACACCTACAACGTGCTGAATGAGGGCAATTTCCAACTGATGTCTCATACAAAAACAGCAGTTGACCTGCGTTGCCTGGTGAAACATTGTTGTGATGTCTCGTGTAACGAGGAGAATGCGTTCCATCACGTTTCAGACTTTGATAAAGGTCTGATTGTAGTCTATCGCGATTACGGTTTATCGGTCGGACTGTACCCTATCGTGATTGGGATTTATCGTATCGCGACATTGCTGCTCGCGTTGGTCGAGATCGAATGACTGTTACCAGAATATGAAATCGGTGGGTTCAGGAGGGCAATACGGAACGCCGTGCTGGATCCCAACAACATCGTATCCCTAGCAGTCGAGATGACAGGCATCTTACCCGCATGGCTGTAACGGTTCGTGCAGCCACGTCTCGATCCCTGAGTCAACAGATGGGGACGTTTACAAGACAACAACCATCTCCACGAACAATTCGACGACGTTTGCAGACCGTGGCTGCGGTTACCCTTGACGATGCATGAAAGACAGGAACGCCTGCGATGGTGTACTCAACGACGAACCTGGGTGCACGAATGGCAAAACGTCATTTTTTCGGATGAATCTAGGTTCTGCTTACAGCATCATGATGGTCGCATCCGTGTTTGGTGACATCGCGGTGAGCGGACATTGGAAGCGTGTATTAGTCATCGCCATGCTGGCGTATCACCCGGCGTGATGGTATGGGGTGCCACTGGTCACACGTCTCGGTCACCTCTTGTTCGCATTGACCGCACTTTGAACAGTGGACGTTGCGTTTCAGATGTGTTACGACCACTGGCTCTACCCTTGATTGGACCCCTGCGAAACCCTACATTTCAGCAGGATAATCCACGTCCTTCAGAAAGCCGCAGCTTGTCCAAACCCCGTGTCTGGCTTGGTTCAAATGTTCAAATGCGTGTGAAATCTTATGGGACTTAACTGCTAAGGTCATCAGTCCCTAAGCTTATACACTACTTAACCTAAATTATCCTAAGGACAAACACACACACCCATGTCTGAGGGAGGACTCTAACCTCCGCCGGGATCAGCCGCACAGTCCATGACTGCAGCGCCTGAGACCGCTCGGCTAATCCCGCGCGGCGCTGGCTTGGTGGTCCAGCCTTCGCAGGCCGCCCCCCTTAGCAGAGTGTAATTTCCAGTACGCGCGTCGGGACAACAGGCTGTCTTACCCTCTCACCGCGTGTCTTCACTGTATCTGTTCAGCGTCTCATGAATCCTGGTGCGCGTCGCATTGCTGTTTGTTTCCTAGCGTCTGGCGTTTGTGCAGCCCTTAATGACGCGGCGGACGTTGTCTCGCGCCAATGCTTCTCACGTCCATTCCAAGTACAGGTACTATCAGCGTCAGTTTTAATAAATCCACATGGCACTTGCAGACCGGCTCTTTAGAGATACATGACATGGTTGGTGGACAAGACGAATGTTACTACAGATCAAGTGCAAACTGCGTGCTTTGATTCAGAATTATATGTTCTTTTTAAGTTGTGGCTGGCTCGCATCATGCCCCCTTTTTTTCATTGGTTGCAGTCTAGTGGTGTCATTCCTTCTTCTTCTTCGGTTACTGCCCATGTGGCTGTCTTCTCTCTGTAAGTGGCAGCAGCAGCGTGTAGCGGTACTATCACTGCTCTACTAGCTTTGGTGGGGCAGATATATTTTCTAGGTGTGCTGTGTGTGGCAGTTGGTCTGATGGGCAGAGCAGCGTGGAAGTCTCCGTTGCGTGTGGTCAGGACAGAACCGCTGGCGGCGTGTATGCGCGGTTGAAGTTGGGAGGTGCTTCTTGCGAGGGTTACGAAGTGCGTCACCGACCGATCCTGGACACTAAAGTTGAGTGCTCACTTAACCTACTATCAAGCCTCAACTTTCACATCTCTTCGTTTGATCCTGGTTATTGCTTTCTGGGAGATTCCCGCGAGCAACAACGTGTGTGAGTTGAAGTCCGCTAGAGTTGCAGCCGTTTTCC
Organism: Schistocerca americana; assembly: GCF_021461395.2. Lineage (NCBI taxonomy): Eukaryota > Metazoa > Arthropoda > Insecta > Orthoptera > Acrididae > Schistocerca > Schistocerca americana. Next base: position 92,495,895 of record NC_060124.1, on the reverse strand, counting down.
TGTGTTTAACTTAATTTAATTCATTCCTTCATTAATGAAGTGTACCAGCCTTCTGCCTTGTGGCAGTGGACGTTCCGGTTACCTGCCCTGGGCGTTGACGTAATTTCAGCAGTGTGTTTTCCTCGTCGTGTTGATGCTGTCCAGCACGGCGCGTAGTTCGACAGCTGAAGTGTGTTGGTAGTTTTGGACGTTTATTGTGCCTTGGCTGGATTGGGCACCAGTATCCAGAACGTTGTGCTATTGACATTTTCTTGTCGTTTTGCCGGTCTGATGGAGCAGAACTGATCTTGTTGGTTGGTTCATCGGCTGGCTTTCGGTTGGGTTGCCTTCCGATTAAGAGGTTGTCTGTCTGGCTGCCTGTCTCACCTAAACGTGCGTTAGTATTACCTTCCCAGGCTGACCCTTGGAACATTCTGAGCGCCGCTCCTTGACTTTTATATAGTGATTTCCTTTTTAGTATTAAGTTCTCTGTGTGGATTTGAACCTAGTTTTAGCTTATTAAAACTGGAAGGCTTTTTTTTAGGTCTTGAAGCGTAAAAAAAATAGTTTCTTGTATGGTATGTGGTCTTCAGCCTAGTTTACAGCCTTTTCAAATCAAAAGCTGAAAAATTTTGTCTAGGCCTTGAGCTGTAGGAAATATTTTGTTGTTTGTATGTGGCCTTCAGCCGAGTTTTTCGGCTTAAATTAAAAATTGGAAATTTCTCTGTCTCGGCTATAAGCCGTGAGATTGTTTGGGTTAAGCCTTTAGCCTATTTTAGTTGAAATTTTGAAGCTCTTCCATTTAGGCCTTTAGCCGTAAAATTGTTTTCTGCATGGTGTGTGGCCTTCAGCCGAGTCTTAATTCTCTTAAATTAAAAATTAAAAATCCTTGTCTTGCCCTTAAGTCATAAGATTGTTATTCTTTAGTGTGAGGCCTTCATCCGAGTTTTGCATGAAATATTTTAAGATAAAGCCTTTAGCCTTTTCAAATTGAAAGCTCTTCTTCCTAGGCCTTTAGCTGTTATATTGTTTTGTTGATGTGCGACTTTCAGCCGAGTCTCAGCCTATTTAGACTAAACATTGAACATCTTTGTCTCGGTCTTAAGCCGTAACACTGTTCTTGATTAAGGCGTGGCCATCAGCTGAGTTCTATGGGAAAAATTTAAGCTAAGGCTTTCAGCCTATTTATATTGAAGATAAAAAAACTTCTTTCTAAAGAAATGAAACCTCCAGAAGAACTCCTGTACCTCAATTCCTTGTTAGGGCTTTGTGCCTTGGATTTTCGACGTGGCCTTCAACCGATCTAATTTAAATTAAAGGAGATATTTCGTTAAAACCTTGATAGTTTTTGATTCTTGCTTGTATGATTGTGTGTTTTAACAAATAAAGTTTGTATGTTCAGTGCAACTGACAGTAACTTATTTTGGCCCGTTTCCACAAATATAACCTCCTCCGCTCTGTCCTCCTAGCCCAGGGATTTCACTTTTTGTTAAATTTCTTGACCCACTTCAGGTTGACGGTATGCTGCTGTGTCATTGTACTGAAGTACCCTTTACGCATCCTGATGGTTTCGCTAGCATGGATCTTCTGACGAATGCAGCAGTGGTCAACACCGATGTTGGAGTTTTTAATCATCGCCCGATGTATATAGTTTTCTGAGGCCCATTCTGTTCGCTTATGTGGATATACCAGCACCGCTAACAAGTCTTGGGTCTGTAGAAATAGTTACTAAAATATATTCCCTCTCACTTGCCATTATGTAGTTATCAGGTCCATATTATATATGCCGGTCAGGAAGGAACCTGCTTTATTTCTTATCAGAGTGGCCACCTCTGTACCAATTGTCCGCTTCGTGTGGCGGTAATAAGACCCGCTCACGAACAGTGTATAAAATTGACTTCAGCGGCTCTACTCCCACAGGATTCTGCAGCTGAACCAACCCCCGTTACTGAGGATCAGAGTGGATCTCTGAGGGACAATGCTCGTACCTTTGCCCCGCTGCCCATGCGTATGGACATTTTAACACTATCACTCCATCGATGCCGGCCCCGGTTATTCTTAACACGTGTCGCAGAACGCAGGACGATGATGAAGTTTTCTCGCCCTTCGGATACCCCTCAATTGAAGGACCTTTTTTCATGCCTGAATACGTGGACCCTCGTCCTGGCTGCTTCTGCACCAGATTAGGTAGTTACTGATAATTCCTCTGGCAATCCTCTCGTTATCCAGTCGCCTCATCGGCGTCGCCTGTTAAGGATGATTTTCTCAGAACACCACAGGTCTCCGCCGGCGCTATGGGATTCCTCTGCTGTTGTCTCAGCTTCCCAAACTACTTATGCGCCTTCTGTCGCGGCCTCCACTTCACAACCTCTTGATGAGCATAGCTTCATTGATTATCAAAAGCAGGAGGACCCTGTCGTGTACAACAAATCTCCATACGCGAGCCTCGGTCCATCGACGAGTGGGGTACCGAGGTCTCTCCCTAACAGTCTGAAACCGAATTTCTGCATGTCCCACCCTCACAACCGCATAAGGCAGTGGCAATTCCGGGGACCCGCGGTAAGGAACGTATCCAGTTTGAGATAATCGCATCGCGGAAGAAGAAAAAAAAATGGTTGGCTCTGAGCACTATGGGACTCAACTGCTGAGGTCATTAGTCCCCTAGAACTTAGAACTAGTTAAACCTAACTAACCTAAGGACATCACAAATATCCATGCCCGAGGCAGGATTCGAACCTGCGACCGTAGCGGTCTTGCGGTTCCAGACTGCAGCGCCTTTAACCGCACGGCCACTTCGGCCGGCTCGAAGAAGAAAACAACGGTTGGAGTTGCTGAAGATTTTCACACTTCTTTCTCTCTTTCGTCCCTTGATTTTGCCATGTATACTGCTACGTAAGCTATATCAGATGGGTTTTGTAATTTTCTAGTTTTTATTCCGGTTCAGTTGTCTATGCAAGCATATACTTTTCTCACTTTGAATATTAACAGGATTGGTACTGAACGTCGGCACGGGAATTTGACTCTGGTGCGGATGTTACCTTTTTTTACAGGAACAATTATTTGCCTAGTTTTCAATTCCATGGTTCTTGATCTTTAATAATGAATCTTTCCGAGTTTTCTACGGGTACTGCCTTGTCTTATAGAGAAGGAAATCCATTTCTAAATTTCGAAGTATTCCATTGTATGTATGTATTGTATGTTAACCGGGACCTAGAAACGACGGACAGGCTCCGTCCCCGCCGCAGCCGCAGTGGTCCACAACCCCACGACGACTACCGCAGTTCACTTCACCCCTTCGCCGCCCCACACCGAACCCAGGGTTATTGTGCGATTTGGCCCCCGGTGGACCCCCCCAGGGAATGTCTCTCACCAGACGAGTATAACCCCTATGTTTGCGTGGTAGAGTAATGGTGGTGGTATACGCGTACGTGGAGAACATTTTTGCGCAGCAATCGCCGACATAGTGTAACTGAGGCGGAATAATGGGAACCAGCTGGCGTTCGCCGTGGCAGATGGAAAACCACCTAAAAACTATCCACAAACTGGCCGGCTCACCGGACCTCGACACAAGTCCGCCGGGCGGATTCGTGCCGCTGACCAGCCGCTCCTTCCCGCCGGGAAAGCCGTGCGTTAGACCGCACGGCCAACCGGGCGGGCAAGTATTCCCTAATGGTATAGGTATAGGATGCACCTTTTCTGATCTCACTTTACTTCTCCTTTACGCCCCTTTTTGGTCTGGCCGCTCCATGAAACGTTCGCGTTTCGACAAACATAAAGTCAGTTATCTGGTACACAAATATTCTATTGGCTAGTGATTTTAATTGTGTTCTCCGGCTGGTGGATCAGTCTTCTTGTTTTAGTTTTAGTAACGAACTCGATGACATGGTGGACACCTTGCAACTACGTGACGCGTGGGTTTGTCGGTATCCTACATTTGCCCGATACAGATATTTTACTGCCACCTCTAGCAGCTGTCTTGATCCTTTTACCTTTTTCATTCCTTGTGTGGGCAGCTTTTGGGCGTTGACGTGATAGCCGCCTGTTTTACTGATCATTGTGCCGTAGTCGTCACATTTAATTACATGCAGCAGCCGGTAAAATTGTATCGTCTTCCCTGGATGATAAATATAGCCTGTCTAGAAGACCATTCCCTTAGTTCCTCTCGCACAATAGAACGGTGCTGTTCTATCGTGAAACGGTGGCCACTGCATGCCAAACCACAAATTCGTAAGGCTTTCACGCGTTTTGATGTCGTGAGAACGGCAGACGAGCGGCGGACCCAAGAATTTTATTATTCAATATTACGTCAAATTTACGATAGTGCTAGGCAAGATTCTCTACGGTTTATGTAGGTACGGCGAATTAAAGTCAAATTACTACAATTAAAACAATTTCAGGTGGAGGGACCCCGGACGTGATTTCAAATACGTTCGATTTTGAAAGATGAACTGATTTCTCTACACCATCATATCAGTTTACTGGCAAACAAGAAAAGCGTTTCCACTGCAACCCTCGCTAACGCCGATGACTAAGTGTCGTAGTTTAACAGAGACATTTTCAATTTAATTATTAAGTACTTTACCGAAATATATGATGATCACTTTCCTGGTGAAAATGTCCCTGATGATTTACACCGCCGGCCGGTGTGGCTGTGCGGCTCTAGACGCTTCAGTCTGGAACCGCGCGACCGCTACGGTCGCAGGTTCGAATCCTGTGTGATGTTCTTAGGTTAGTTAGGTTTAAGTAGTTTTAAGTTCTATGGGACTGATGATCACAGATGTTAAGTCCCATAGTGCTCAGAGCCATTTGAACTATTTTTTGAACCAAAGTTGTCACAATACTGACTTCTGTTATCGGATGGTGAGATGTCGTTTCGCTGGCTGCGGCAGTTAATATATCGAGGGCCTTGCTTTTTTCCGACTTCTACAAGCCATTTGACGGTATCAGTTACAGTTCCTTAATGTCTGCGTAAACCGTTTTGTGTTTTACTGGCGACGCATGCCAGATCCTAGCCTATATTTTCATTGGTATTCATGCATCAACGGTTGTGAACGGTAATGTTTTCAGGTCGACGGAGTCTGTCCCAGGGAAGTCCCTTATCAATTTACCCTATGTTTTGTTTTTAGAGCCCTTGCTTCGGCGTACCGCCATGTAGCTACGTGGCACAGTTTTAGTAGCAAATGATGCCGACGAAATTTGCGGGCTCAAGGATACCTTGGATTCCTTTTGTCGCCTTGCTCGTGCTCACATTAATGATGACAAATGAACGTTGTTGCCACTGAGGCAATTCCTTGGGCGAAGGTGGTCGATAGCTACAAGGCTTTACGGGTGTCAGTTGCTCGCAATCTGACCAAAATGGCACCATTTAACTGATGAGAGGTTCGATTCGTGTTCAGGGAGCGCTTCTTGAACAGGAAAGCCGTTCCTTTAGCGTCATTCACAAAGCACGGTTCTCACGTACATATATTTTCAATAAATTGTATTACATTACACAGATACTCCCGTTCCCCGCGATGATGGCCCGCAGAGTCAAATAACTGTATGTTCGAGTCTTGTGGCGACGACACATCTTTCAAGTTGAATAGAAAGTGATGGTCACCCTCCGCAAGCTTGGAAGATTAGGTCTTCCCGATATGAAAATGAAGGCGTCCATCTTGTTTGTACGCTGCAAAGTCTTAACATTATTCCGCCATATTCCATTACTTTTTTTTTCAGCCTGTCGGTCTGACAACTGATGATGTTAGACGGATTAACCCTAAGTTGCGACGTATCCGGCAATATTTTATAACTGTCAGTTTCTTCGGAGCAGATATCCTTTCAAAGACGCACACCCCTACCGGGCTTTTAATAACTCGTTGGGGTCAACCATCTTGCCTCTCTCCTGTTGAAATAGGTCCCCCGTCAGCAACTTGGAAAATTGCGTGGTGTTGTCTTAGTCTTCCTATATTAACAATAGTTTTCGCTTCGTCGTGGTATAGCGTACTTCATCATATCGACTAGCGACCGTCTTGAACCGTTGTGAGATCGATATGTCGCGCCACGGTGTCTAGTAGAGCCTCTTTGCCTCAGGAGATCGTGGTTGGCGCGGAGACTGGAGGAACAAGGGCAGTGACAGTGAGACCGGGAAGGTGAAACTGTTCGCTCCGGGTGAGGGGCCGAGTTCGAACCTCGTGGGTAGGCGAGCAGCGTGCCGGCAGTTGATGTCTATCACAAGTACGGTAGTTGACAGTCGTCAGCTCTGAGCCTAACAGCGATACCAGGAAGAGACACTCAGGCAGGGTTCTATATTGCGAACCATTGTATGTAAGTAACCTTCACTTGTGTATGTGGTACCGTAAATACAAACATGGGAATGTTAACTGACAATCTGAATGTGCTACTGAGCTCAAAGTGTAATGTAATAAAATATAAATTTTTTATTTGTTTTGTGCCTATTAGTGTAATGTAATAAAATAAAATATGAGCCGTGACTTATACAAAAAAGAAACACACATGAATGCCATGGCTCGGCATAAAAGAGAAATAACTAATGTAGGAATATTATTAATAGTGTAATACGTTTTATAATTTAGCCCGACGTGTATAAGCATTCAGTAAAGTAGCTCAGTTCTCATGGTAGTTACGTAATCGTCCATACATCGTGGTTTCGTCTCGATTCCTCAACATAAGAAAGCAAGAGTAACATCTACAAATGAAATCCCAAAATGGAACTGGAATCCTGTGACCAGACCTTTCCTGCCTGGGATGTTATCTCGTTATATAAAGAAAATCTGTAAGTAAAATTGTTAAATTATTAGTAGCTGCCTCCGGTCTCGTAGGATCTGAAACAAATTGTCCTAACCGACGGCACGTCTCGTAGACGAGCTAAAAGAAAAATGTTAAAGATTTTTCTAAGATGGCGCCTAACAATGAAAATTCTTTGTTAAGGCCCATATCTACATAAGACAATAAAGGTATCAGATTTACAATAGAGTGACCACATACACAAATACTTTTGACAGAATAACCATTATATTTTTCGGGTTTTAAGTAAAACTTACATTATCAGCTGGTACAGCAAGATGCGCTTTACACAAGAACGCCCTCTTAGGTCCGAATCCAAGCAGATAAGATAAGTGAATGACAATGGAAAGATTTTTCATGCATAGAAGCGCAAATGTCCATGGAGTAACATGTCCATTGTAGTTCTATCTCTTCTTCTTTGACGTAATGTCGATTATTTATAAAATTTGTCGTAATATGTAGTTTACATTTTTTTAAAACCCAAGTCCACCCAGGAGAAACAGTACAAAAGCCACAACACATACATGAAACTCGAAAGAATCCTGTGTATATGTAAACCGATCTCATTCGTAAGAAAATAAACAAGTCATCCAATAATTCCTAGCTCAGTAGACTTGGTAAGTGGGAACTCTTCGAAAAAAACTTAACTGCATAAAAAAAGGAAACTCTAATGTAGACCGGTATAAGAACATAACCAGAAACACACGAAAATGTTTGTACTGACATACGGCCATGGTAAAATAAAGAATCTGACAGGACCTAAATAGCGCAAAGGAAACAAAATAATCACGTATTATGAGTCTCACCTGCAAAATGAAGTACTGTCAAAAACAGCAACACAGCAGGACTCCGCAACAGCTAAAAAGATATTGCTAAGAACTAACTACAGTTGGTCCAGGAAAATTGGGTTCATAGTCGCGACACAGAAAGCCAGTAACACACTTGACTCAACCTTTGAGTTCTGAAAAAGCAGTTAGAAGAAACTTCTCATTAAAAGACTCTAATATGAAAATTCATGTAATCTAATTACTTCCATGGTTCAGTAAATTAACTCAATAGATTGATCAATAGAATACTATTACTGCTACTACTAAGTCATCAGGCCCAGTGGACCGCACGCATCTACAAGTTTCCTCCTCCACTGTATTCTGTCCATTGCTGCTATCCGCCATCCGTTCACATCTATTGACACTCGGTTTAAATCTTCATGGAGTCCATCCCTCCAACGCTTCTTGGGTCTCCCTGGCGGTCTCTTTCCTGTAGGTGTGAAATCCAGGAGCTTCCGAGGCCATCTGTGATCCTCCATCCGGGACACATGGCCAGCCCACTGCATTCGTTTGGCTTTGACAGTTCCTGCTATGTTGGACTGCTGGTATAGGTCCTCAACCTCTTGGTTATATCTGATCCTCCATTCCCCTGTATCTGCATCCAGAACCGGACCGAAGATCTTCCGAAGCACTTTCCTCTCAAAAACAAGGAGCTTATGGGAGTCCCGTTTCCCGATACTCCATGTCTCACGGCCATATATAACAACAGGCTGGATCATGGTTTTGTACAGTCGAATCTCGAACTGTCTGGAGAGATATCTGGACCGAAGCAGTTGTGCTAGGCTGTGGTAAGATCGGTTTCCTGCTTGTATTCTGGCATTGATCTCTGCTTCACATGACGAGTTCTCAGTGAAAAGTGCCCCTAGGTATTTGAATTCTTGCACTCTCTTGTAGGAATGGTCCCCAACCTGCAGTGACTGTAGATGATCAGCAGTCTGACAAAGACCACGCGTCATAACGAGGTACTCTGTTTTGGCTTCGTTTATGTTTAGCCCAAATTTGCTGGCAGTATCCTTTAGTGCTTTGGTCATTTGCTCCAACTCCTCTTCCGACCTAGAGAGTAAACAGAATAATTATCAAAAACTCGACTGTGTCGAGGGTGAAGTGGACCAACAATAAAAGTCTACAAAAATAAAAATAAACTGTTTACCTCACCAAATAATACCTTGTTCTTCATTTCAAAGTCTTTTTTATGTCCGTATACTATCCAGCATTGTCCTGATTCATCATTTCTCCTAGTAATAAATCTGCGACTCATACAGTAGCAAAAGTGCGTCCATTCATTACACTGTACAGTTCACGGAACCCCGCCTGTTGCACACCGAGGCTTTCTACTATTATCTGTCAAAGATTCTACGACTCCACAGTGCTGCCATCGTAGACGCAACTAACAACCCTTTCTCTGGCCAAAATTCTTCAAATATATCATTTTCAGTGACCCGACCAGGAAGTGGGCGGCGGGCCGACGCTATGTTTAACTTGTGTGTTGGCTCCACGTTGTCCTTCCTGGATCGTTGTGCAAATATGTATGATGAGATTACGATTTGCTTTACCGAATCGAGTGACCCAAGCATGGGGAGAAACAGTAGCTATAATTGCAATTTCCTGTACCAGTGCTGGGACTGTTTAGTTCAGTATTTTTCTGGTTTTTTGGTCGAGGTTGACGTCCTATTCCATATTAGACCTCTGATTATTGACCACCTTCTGTCTGTAGACAGGAAAGTTTCATATGCACTCCTATAAAGTTACTGAATCTGTTTCCTTGTTTAATGTTCCAGTCTGTTACACTACTGGCCATTAAAATTGCTACACCAAGAAGAAATGCAGATGATAAACAGGTATTCAATGGACAAATATATTATACTAGAAATGACATGTCATTACATTTTCACGTAATTTGGGTGCATAGACCCTGAGAAATCAGTACCCAGAACAACCACCTCAGGCCGTAATAACGGCCTTAATACGCCTGGGCATAGAGTCAAACAGAGCTTGGATGGCGTGTACAGGTACAGCTGCCTATGCAGCTTCCACACGATACCACAGTTCATCAAGAGTAGTGGCTCTGAGCACTATGCGACTTAACTTCTGAGGTCATCAGTCGCCTAGAAATTACAATTAATTCAACTTAACTAACCTATGGACATCACACACACCCATGCCCGAGGCAGGATTAGAACCTGCCACCGTAGCGGTAGCTCGGTTCCAGACTGTAGCACCTAGAACCGCACGGCCACTCCAGCCGGGCCATCAAGAGTAGTGACTGGCTTATTGTGACGAGCCAGTTGCTCGGCCACCATTTACTAGACGTTTTCAATTGGTGAGAGATCTGGAGAATGTGCTGGCCGCGCCAGCAGTCGAACATTTTCTGTATCCAGAAAAGCCCGTACAGGACCTGCAACATGCAGTCGTGCATTATCCTGCTGAAATGTATGGTTTCGCAGGGATCGAATGGAGGGTAGAGCCACGGGTCGTAACACATCTGAAATGAAACGTCCACTGTTCAAAGTGCCGTCAATGCGAACAAGAGGTGACCGAGACGTGTAACCAATGGCACCCCATACCACCACGCCGGGTGATACGCCAGATACCACCACGCCGGGTGATACGCCAGTATGGCGATGACGAATACACGCTTCCAATGTGCGTTCACCGCGATGTCGCCAAACACGGATGCGACCATCATGATGCTGTAAACAGAACATGGACTCATCCGAAAAAATGACGTTTTGCCATTCGTGCACCCAGGTTCGTCGTTGAGTACACCATCGCAGGCGCTCCTGTCTGCGATGCAGCGTCAAGGGTAACCGCAGTCATGGTCTCCGAGCTGATAGTCCATGCTGCTGCAAACGTCGTCGAACTGTTCGTGCAGATGGTTGTTGTCTTGCAAACGCCCCCATCCGTTGACTCAGGGATCGAGACTTGGCTGCACGATCCGTTACAGCCATGCGGATAAAATGCCTGTCATCTAGACTGCTAGTGATACGAGGCCGTTGGGATCCCACACAGCGTTCGCCCCTCCTGAACCCACCGATTCCATATTCTGCTAACAGTCATTGGATCTCGACCAACGCGAGCAGCCATGTCGCGATACGATAAACCGCAATCGCGATACACTAAAATCCGACCTTTACCAAAGTCGGAAACGTGATGTTACGCATTTCTCCTCCTTACACGAGGCTTCACAACAACGTTTCAACAGGCAACGCCGGTCAACTGCTGTTTGTGTATGAGAATTCGGTTGGAAACTTTCCTCATGTCAGCACGTTGTAGGTGTCGCCACCGGTGCCAACCTTGTGTGAATGCTCTGAAAAGCAAATCATTTGCACATCACAGCATCTCCTTCCTGTCGGTTAAATTTCGCGTCTGTAGCACGTCATCTTCGTGGTGTAGCAATTTCACTGGCCAGTAGTGTATTTGCGAAGTTCGATCTCTGCTTCTTAGTTGGCTGCTATAAGGGGTCGGATTTGTAGCTATCCGTATTTATGTATTAAATGGGTTCATTTCATCTGCGACACCCTGCTTGGACTATTACTGGAGTGCAAAATTTCATTCATTGTCTTATTGTTTATACTACCAACTGCGAGTTTTTTCATCGTTTGTAAGGATGGGGCCTCTTTATCTTAATTATTAAGTCTCTTTCAGTGAGTACTTTATTTTGCGATTGTTACTACTATCTTACACGTGACTGTAATATTATTCAAAAGGTTATGCTCTGTCTGCTGTCAGTCAGCGGTTCGTTAGCCAACCAAAAGCGCCTGCAAGACGTTTGGTGCTACGCTCCGCATGGGGGAGTGGTACGAGTTCGGTACAATCTGTCGTTGGCATCCGAATTTCCCGCACGGTACCTGTGTTTGGAACTGTGTTTGGATTTTGGCCGCCTTACAAGTTTCATTGATTTGTCCCCTTTAACTCACTGAAAAATGAACAAAATTTTTCTGGTTTTCTGAACGCAGGGTGTTTTTGTTCTTGTTATACAAAAACATCCTGAAAAAGGTCACTTGCAACAGTGACCGAAGCGTCGGTAGTTTTACATATTGACAATGCGTTCAAAAACCCAGAAAAATTTCATTGACTGTGACAATGGCCGCGGACACCTACGTTTATATTATTGAAATTTACTTGTTTCCTTCTTGCTATAATTTGGACTTTAGTGCGGCGGTGTTCGGTCTATAGTAGACGCCTAGACCAATTCATCTACTAAATTCTGTATTCCTCTGTTAATTAGGCTACCATTTGTGTTTCTTTTGGAGGGACTTGTGTGAAATCTGCCTGGTTGGTAGAGCAGGCGCCACACCCGAAAGCAGACCCAAGTTCGCGCTAGACCGAACGGCCAGCCGGGAACGGCCGGTGCTGCACCACTAAATCTTTTGAAACCCACTACGCTTTGCTATGACAGATTTGTATAGCACGGCTACGTATTTATTTGCAGCTCTCCTTTTAATATTTTATTTCTAGCTCATGTGCATTGTTGAACTGTTAACCTGCTGTTTTGCCAATTACTTGCTAGATTTGTTTCCTTAAGGTCGTTTATGCATGTGTGACATGGCCAACTGAATGATTATTAATCTTATTCCTTGTATGCTCTGTCGGATTTTGAACTGGCCAGATACTAGGATATTTAAGATCTGTTAATTTTACGAAGGTTTTCACTGACTATTGGTACCATTCAGGACGCAATATTTAACATCTGTTTTTTCTGGATATTTCTCTTCCGTCCTTTGCGCGCCTCCTCTATCCGGTGGTAAAGTAATTTTCTTATATGGTGCTTATTTGCTGACTATGCTTCTATTTTGGAATATAAATCTTAGTTTATTTCGAGGAAGAATTTTTAGCTCTTTTATTGTACTGCTACAGTTTTATTATTGCGTTTAATCTGTTAATAGATCTGGTATCGATTTATGATTGCAAATTATTCTGTTTCATAGTAGTCAGCACTGGACGTTTCTTGTAATAGATGTTTAATAAATCTAAATTAGTGTATTCTGTTAAAATAAAGAGAAAGTTCACAGCACGAATGACGTTCAATCTCCTTTCGGCCCTTTCCTTCCTACCACAACAGACTGACGCGGATATTGCGTACCGCGTCCTTTTCACAGAGGTCTTCGCCCGGCTGATCACTGTGACGTATGCCAACTCACAGATACCTTACATAACAGGTTGGTCTCTTGTGAATAGGATCGCTGGATCTGATTCCGCCGGTATGTGGCTACTCTTTTACATGGGCCTGAATCCGCTATTTCTGATTAATTTGCAATTCGACCGGACGATCATTTTTTTCTCGGACGAAAACGAACACGACTGCATGGCTCCTAGGTCACTATGTTCACAACCTTGTTTAATGAGGGAACGCCCCTGATCACTGTGTTTTCGCCAGTGTCCGGAGACCGCGCATTTTTAGTGGCTGCGGTTCCCGCGTCATCGAGCGCTCTTTGCAAATACGCTATTCTTAGTTTTTAGTAGTCAGGGTGTTGATTAAGTTCCCTCGTGGCTTTTGATTCCTCGCTGTCTCTGGTACCCAATCAAGGAAAGCTTTATTTTGTTCACATTCCTTGCTTACACACAAATACAAAACAAAAAATATTAAAGATTATTGAACATAAAAAATAACAAAAAAATTTTAAAAATCGGTAATGGGTTGTTAGTTCGTTTCCTTATTCTCTTATTTTATTACTAATAATTATTTTTGTAATTTTTGTTTAGTTTTCTCAATATGTAACTTGTATTATGTGATGATTTTGACTATCGTTTGAATTTTCATGAAAGTACCAAGTCAAGCAGTTAATTAAAAAAAGCTGTAACATGTTTTCTTTTTTCTTTTTTTCAGTAGCGAAGAAACATGCGATTTGCAAGATCTGTGATTTTCAGTTTTTTGGGCAAAAAATGAATCGCAGCGTGAATCCTCAAGTACAAGCAATACAGAAATGTCTCACAAAATTTTGTCCTGCGCATGTTTCCGCCAGTAAATGGACGTTAAAGATTGCCAATCTGGCAGCACTGTAACCACATGTACATACTTATCAGTATGTAGCAGTATTGGTGTACATTCGGTGCAGTACATAGCGTTGTGGTTTAGTAGGCAGGGGTCGAACCGTGCGAGGTAGCGCAGTGGCTAGCACACTGGACTCGCATTCGGGAGGACGACGGTTCAATCCCGCGTCCGGTCATACTGATTTAGGTTTTCCGTAATTTCCCTAAATCGCTCTAGGAAATTCCGGGATGGTTCCTTTGAAAGGGCACGGCCGACTTCCTTTCCCGTCCTTCCCTAATCCGATGAGACCGATGACCTCGCTGTGTGATCTCTGACCCCCAAACAACCCAACCCGCAGGGGTCGAGGGTCCGATTCTGGGTCCAGGCGTATTTGTTTTTATTTTCTAAATGTATGTGGCGTCATAATCGTCATATGGCGATTGCAGTACTACCAACACAGAAATGGAAGTACAATCGTTTTCATTGGTCTGGTTTTATAGAAGCCTTTTGCAAGTCGTGGACGCGAATTGTTTCCAGCCACTGCGTCTACTACATTCCAAACCTATTTTCTGTGTACTCTCGCTCAATGGTCCAATCGGTTAGTATCAGCTATCATTCCTGCCACGTTCAGGTTTATTACACTTCTTTAGGGCCTTACGTCACCAATAGGGCTAGCAACGTGCTTTGCAAATAATTTCCAAACTCAGTTACCATTTGTATGTATTATCACCATTGAACCATTGATTATGTCTCTCAACATTGAGTCTGATAATCCCACGCTTTTTAGTATCCTCAGACGCTACTATTATTATTTTTTTTATTATTGTCGATGGAAATAGGGAAACATCACCTTCATTACCGGCATGGAAACTAATTCGAAAACGAACATTTCACAATTAGTAGTGTCGGGATGAATCGTGCCGAGGAAAACCTGTAAGAGAGGTGGAACAGCCCGCTGGAACTAATGACGTGTTTATATTTTATGCGCTGTTCACCAGAGAGGAACTGCTTGCTAGCGGAGTAATGCGTCCGTGACAGGCTCTATGTACATGTATGGTATTTCCTTATTGTGTTATTCTAAAACAATGTGGCAGACGTATGGTATACACAAACGATGAATATATGGATATGCTTCCGACTCTTGGTGGATGTGATGATCGTGCTGGTGTTGTCCCTCTTGAATATGCTGCTAGATATCCTGGTCGACGTTATCCAGATAAAAATGTGTTTCGTCGTCTGGAATTTCGCCTTCGGGAGACAGGCTCTCTCCTTCAGCCATGGCGTGGCAGAGATGGTCCACTAACTCACCGTACTCCAGCTGCTTTGGAAGCTATTCTGGAAGTCAAACACCAAGAAATCCAGAGAAGTACATGTCGCGTAGCAAGGTAGCTGCGTGTCTCGCGACATGTGGTCGTTGACTTGAGCATGAATTGTACCCCTAACATTATTCTTTAACGCAACATCTGCATCCTGCAGACCGCCGTCTGCGGATGCAGTTCTGTGGGTGGTTCCAACAACAACGGGAAGCCAACGACGAGAAGTCAACGACGACTTCATAGACAATGTAATACGGTCGGTTGTACCAGCGTTCACTCGTGAGGGACTCTTCAATGTGCACAGTGTCCACCATTGGTGTGACTTTAACCTGCACGTCACCAGTAACCGTGGGTATCCAATTCGCTTTGGCATCTAAGTCTGGGCTAGAATATTGGAAATGGAAATGAACGTTTGGCGTCATTGGCCAGGAGGCCCCTTGCGGGGCAGGTCCGGCCGCCATGGTGCAGGTCTTATTACGAGGGCAGTTCAATAAGTAATGCAACACATTTTTTTTCTGAAACAGGGGTTGTTTTATTCAGCATTGAAATACACCAGGTTACTCCCCAATCTTTTAGCTACACAACACTATTTTTCAACGTAATCTCCATTCAATGCTACGGCCTTACGCCACCTTGAAATGAGGGCCTGTATGCCTGCACGGTACCATTCCACTGGTCGATGTCGGAGCCAACGTCGTACTGCATCAATAACTTCTTCATCATCCGCGTAGTGCCTCCCACGGATTGCGCCCTTCATTGGGCCAAACATATGGAAATCCGACGGTGCGAGATCGGGGCTGTAGGGTGCATGAGGAAGAACAGTCCACTGAAGTTTTGTGAGCTCCTCTCGGGTGCGAAGACTTGTGTGAGGTCTTGCGTTGTCATGAAGAAGGAGAAGTTCGTTCAGATTTTTGTGCCTACGAACACACTGAAGTCGTTTCTTCAATTTCTGAAGAGTAGCACAATACACTTCAGAGTTGATCGTTTGACCATGGGGAAGGACGTCGAACAGAATAACCCCAGCGTCCCAGAAGACTGTAACCATGACTTTACCGGCTGAGGGTATGGCTTTAAACTTTTTCTTGGTAGGGGAGTGGGTGTGGCGCCACTCCATTGATTGCCGTTTTGTTTCAGATTCCAAGTGATGAACCCATGTTTCATCGCCTGTAACAATCTTTGACAAGAAATTGTCACCCTCAGCAAGCAATTCCGCACATATGGTTCTCCTTTGCTCTTTATGGTGTTCGGTTAGACAACGAGGGACCCAGCGGGAACAAACCTTTGAATATCCCAATTGGTGAACAATTGTGACAGCACTACCAACAGAGATGTCAAGTTGAGCACTGAGTTGTTTGATGGTGATCCGTCGATCATCTCGAACGAGTGTGTTCGCACGCTCCGCCATTGCAGGAGTCACAGCTGTGCACGGCCGGCCCGCACGCGGGAGATCAGACAGTCTTCCTTGACCTTGCGGCGATGATGACACACGCTTTGCCCAACGACTCACCGTGCTTTTGTCCACTGCCAGATCACCGTAGACATTCTTCAAGCGCCTATGAATATCTGAGATGCCCTGGTTTTCCGCCGAAAGAAACTCGATCACTGCCCGTTGTTTGCAACGCACATCCGTTACAGACGCCATTTTAACAGCTCCGTACAGCGCTGCGACCTGTCGGAAGTCAGTGAAACTATACGAGACGAAGCGGGAATGTTTGAAAATATTCCACAAGAAATTTGCGGTTTTTTCAACCAAAATTGGCCGAGAAAAAAAATGTGTTGCATTACTTATTGAACTGCCCTCGTACATTAGACGCCACATTGAGCGATCTGCGCGCCGGATGTTGATGAAATGATGATGAAGACAACACAACACCCAGTCCCTGAGCGGAGAAAATCTCTGACCCAGCCGAGAATCGAACCCGGGCCCGTCGGACGGCAATCCGTCACGCTGACCACTCAGCTATCGGGGCGGAAGCTAGAACGTTGGTAGACAGGAGTTTCGATCCTTGCTTGTTTCCTGACCGATTGACCTGGGAAGGTATGATGCATTTCTCTTAAACTATTTATCTGAGGCACTGGAAGATGTTCCACTTCATGTTCGGCAGAGGTTATGGTTCCAACATGAAGGTGCACCTCATACTTGGAAATGGCTTGGATGTGGGAGTTCAATTGTATGGCCTCTGCGTTCACCTGACGGTTTTCTTCCAATGGGGACACTTGAAGGAGCACGTGTATTCTACTCCACCGACACATGTGGAAGAACAGATAAGTGCGTGTTCATAATGCTTTTGTACTTGTGGATGCAGCCTTTTTGCAAAGATTCCAGAGCTGTATGGTCCAGCTGGTCGAGCAATGTTTGTACCTACAAGGGGGTCACTATCAGTATTTGCTCTGAGGACCGTGTATTCTTCCGTAAATGTCATGCGGTCATTAATATGGAAATTATTATTGTCACTGGTTGCTAATGTGTTACATCTGGGTGGACGTACTGCATGTAGTATAACTGACTAGTAAATGTTGAGCTGTTTAAGTGTGCAATAATCTTTAGCATCTCGAAATTATTATTGCTTCTTTAGTTGTTCTGTCCTATGAGAGGCCATTTGTTTCAGCTGCCTGTATGTGACTTGTCTGACCACATTTTTCTTATGTTCGCCATTACAAAACACTGTACGTGTCGGATACGTGTAACTTAAGAAACGGTACATACTACAGTATTACATGGCAGAATGAAACTGGCAGATGAAAATAAATACGCCTCGACCTAGAATCGAATGCTCGACCTGCTGCATGCTACCCCGAAACGCTATCCACTGCACCTACTGCACAGCCCTGTTTAGCTATGCTGACAAGGGTAATTACCGTACATATGATTACCTTGTTGCCAGGTTGCCAATCTTTAACCTCCCTTTACTGGCGGAAATATGAGCAGGACGAAATTATAAGACAGACAATTATTTATTGCCAGTATGTGAGGAATTGCGCTGTAAAGTCAGATTACGCGAATGTTTCTTCACAGACAGCCACACACACACACACACACACACACACACACACACACACACAAACACACACACACACATATATATATATAAACACATTTACACCTATTGTTAAATATTACATTTCTCCTTTAATTGCCGCGAAATGTCGTTCCAATCTCCAGTGAAGTATGGAGCGGACAATATTCATGTCTCCTTAGAACTTTCCTGGAGTGCGCTGTGTGAGTTATTTAAGTTATATGGTGGTTACGTTGTTCTCTGAATTTCAGGCACAACTCTACGCGGTGTCCCTTTATCAAAATTACCGCTACGCCAGACTAGTCGAACAGCCGTTGTTACTTTGTGCTACACGTTTGAAGCTGGGGCCGATCGCTAGAATTCTACAAATTTAAAGCAAACAGTTAAGCACAAGACTAAGCTACGCTTTCTTTCGAGAATCCACGACAAGGTAAGTTGAAAGGAGTGCTAAAGTTTATTAGGAGTGAGTTGCCTGAGAGACAATTTTGAAGTATACAGTAACCAAACGGCAGCTGCTATTTTCAACACAATACAAGCACAGATGAATATCACAAAGAGTGCGAGGGTGAAACAGAAAGTTTGTGGTAAACAAATGACAGGTTATTCCACTGTTAACTGCGAACTGTGCAGAAAAAATAAGGGGTTAAAGCACGTGTGTTGTGTGTTCGGTGGTTTTTTGACATTATCAACTTTCGCTGTACGCTTCTCTCAGTTTTAATCCTCTCAAAGCGTAGGCTTCAGACAAGGAAATTTAATCAGAGAAAGTAGTGAAAGATATTGAGTGCTAGTGCCGTTCGTGTTATGGCGAAGGAAGAGCTTCAGAGAACTTTCTCACGGCTTACTATATAACTCATATCCCGTGATCCGCTATCTGTTCCGTTCGTTAATTAATTAGAATAGCTGAATGGCGCTTGCGTTCAGACTGCTTTCGTCTCCAGTAACTTTCTTCTCATTCCTTATCGACTGCCACTCCTAAAAGGGGTTTGCAGGCTTTACGACATTACTGGTAACGAGTAACTCCTGGATAACGGGAATTTTATTCTATGATTGCCAGAGAATTGACGACCGCAACGGTTATGCCTTTTCGTAATCGCTTTTGATTGGTGAGGCTCACTGAGTAATTCCACGATGACGGATCGGAAAACTTGATTTATATGAATGCGTGGTGCCTTTCTTTCAGACATATCCAAACGAGCGGATACGATGCATTCATGTAATTTATTCGCCTCAACGGGCAATGAATCCACACCCTTCGGTGCGGATGCATGTTTATGTTCGACTTCCAGCGGTAATCTAAAAATATCGTGCATGGAAGGATAGGTGGCACTAGTTGTGAATGTGTCTGCCGGTAAGCGTGCCGAGACAGTTCGAGAATTTGCGGTGTCGCAATGGTTAACGCAACTGCCTAATAAACAGTAGACGCCGGGTTCGATTCCCGGGCTGGCATACATTT
Source organism: Schistocerca americana (assembly GCF_021461395.2). NCBI lineage: Eukaryota > Metazoa > Arthropoda > Insecta > Orthoptera > Acrididae > Schistocerca > Schistocerca americana. Next base: position 92,476,549 of record NC_060124.1, on the reverse strand, counting down.
TCGCAAGTCGCTGCTGATTCTTTCCTCCCTCTCCATCTTTTACATAAAACTTGATCTCTGTGACTGTTGGAGAAGAAGAATGCGAGAAAGCTTGGGGAAATTTCTGTTGCTGAGTTTTGTTCAAGTACCCTCTGAAACTATAAACTGAATTTTCTGTAAAATCATCTCTGTTGAATGTCACCTGTCGGGAAGCGAACGTTTTATTTGTAGCTCCAGAAGCAAAATTTTGTAAGAATACACAACACTACCGCTGAGTAATCTGAGAATCTTGAATGAAAGTCATTTTTCTTGAGTTTTCATAATGTGAATGTTTGTTTAGAGTCCGTCATGTTGCGCTCACCAATTAAGTTAGGTGTCAGACATAGAAGTAGCAGGAAGCGAAACCCTAAAATAGAGATCAGTTCGTGTCTTGAGACGATGTGCCAGCTCGCTGCGTCTGTCGTGTCGTAGGGTACAGTACAACCAAAACAAAAATGATGTTGTCAACACGATGAGAAACAACAATTTACTGTAATAATATCTACAGGAGGACCTTATACCATGGGGCACTTTTCAGAGCCTCACCTCTAGCCAGCTTTGTAATACAAGTTTCATATATTTTATAATTCTTGTATTTAATGATGGAATTTACCTCATACATTCTGCAATCTTTTTTCTCTGAAGTGACAAAAATTACTCCTGAAAGTCAAGGTTTTTTCAAATGTAAAAACATGTTCCAATGTACAACATTATCATGTACCTAGGAAGCACTATTCTATTGAAATTTAAAAGCGTTGTTTCATTGTTACTGTACTATACACCAGTAATAAGTAACTGAAATCAAACTACGCACAAGTGTTGATCCGCGAATGGGAAAAGTAACTGATGAATAAAAACTGCTGGAAACCTAGACAGATGGAGCAGTCAAGGATGACATAGGAATGTCATGTTTAGCTTTTGCTGACGACTTAGTGTTACTAGCGGAAGATGAGATAACAGCAATTGAAAACGTCGAAACCCTTAAACAATGTGCAGAGTAAGTTGGTCTGTAAATATCTTTCTTAAAGTCTGAGTTCATCGCCACAAAAACTAAACTTGACTACATAATACGATCATCTCAATAGTGTACAATGCTTAAATAGTTAGGTGAAGCCCTTGAACCAACACATTCATCTCCAAAAACTAAAAAGAACTTATGAAAGAACCTGCAAGGCACACAATAAAAAATGCTTGTCCAAAAACACTAAAATTTGGCACTATAATACAGTACTAAAACCGGAAGTCCTGTATGCCAGTGAAACCCTGACAGTCCACACAAAAGGTGAACTAGATAACTTATAAAAGGAAGAACGTAAAATCATCAGAAAGATTTTAGGGCCAACGAAAACAGAAGAGGATTATAGACTACAATCTCGTCAAAAAACTGAGAAATTGTCCTATCGTGCAGCAGAAATTAGAGCAAGACGTTTAAAATTTTATGGCCACGTCTCTAGGCTTCCCAAAACAAGATTTACTCATAAATACATAGAAAGACTTAAAAACGTACCTCGGATTTTTTTTTTTTTTTTTTTTTTTTTTTTTTTTTTTTTTTTTTTTTTTTTTTTTTTGGTCATCAGTCTACCGACTGGTTTGATGCGGCCCGCCACGAATTTCTTTCCTGTGCTAACCTCTTCATCTCAGAGAAGCACTTGCGACCTACGTCCTCAATTATTTGCTTGACGTATTCCAATCTCTGTCTTCCTCTACAGTTTTTGCCCTCTACAGCTCCCTATAGTACCATAGAAGTCATTCCTTCATGTCTTAGCAGATGTCCTATCATTCTGTCCCTTCTCCTTATCAGTGTTTTCCACATATTCCATTCCTCTCCGATTCTGCGTAGGACCTCCTCATTCCTTACCTTATCAGTCCACCTAATTTTCAACATTTGTCTATAGCACCACATCTCAAATGCTTCGATTCTCTTCTGTTCCAGTTTTCCCACAGTCCATGTTTCACTACCATACAATGCTGTACTCCAGACGTACATCCTCTGAAATTTCTTCCTCAAAGTAACGCCGGTATTTGATATTAGTAGACTTCTCTTGGCCAGAAATGCCTTTTTTGCCATAGCGAGTCTGCTTTTAATGTCCTCCTCGCTCCATCCGTCATTGGTTATTTTACTGCCTAGGTAGCAGAATTCCTTAACTTCATTGACTTCGTGACCATCAATCCTGATGTTAAGTTTCTCGCTGTTCTCATTTCTACTACTTCTCATTACCTTCGTCTTTCTCCGATTTACTCTCAACCCATACTGTGTACTCATTCCGTTCAGCAGATCATTTAATTCTTCTTCACTTTCACTCAGGATAGCAATGTCATCAGCGAATCGTATCACTGATATCCTTTCACCTTGTATTTTAATTCCACTCCTGAACCTTTCTTTTATTTCCATCATTGCTTCCTCGATGTACAGATTGAAGAGTAGGGGCGATAGGCTACAGCCTTGTCTTACACCCTTCTTAATACGAGCACTTCGTTCTTGATCGTCCACTCTTATTATTCCCTCTTGGTTGTTGTACATATTGTATATGACCCGTCTCTCCCTATAGCTTACCCCTACTTTTTTCAGAATCTCGAACAGCTGCACCATTTTATATTGTCGAACGCTTTTTCCAGGTCGACAAATCCTATAACGTGTCTTGATTTTTCTTTAGCCTTGCTTCCATTATTAGCCGTAACGTCAGAATTGCCTCTCTCGTCCCTTAACTTTTCCTAAAGCCAAACTGATCGTCGCCTAGCGCATTATCAATTTTCTTTTCCATTCTTCTGTATATTATTCTTGTAAGCAGCTTCGATGAATGATCTGTTAAGCTGATTGTGCGATAATTCTCGCACTTGTCAGCTCTTGCCGTCTTCGGAATTGTTTGGATGATGCTTTTCCGAAAGTCAGATGGTATATCGCCAGACTCATATATTCTACACACCAACGTGAATAGTCGTTTTGTTGCCACTTGCCCCAATGATTTTAGAAATTCTGATGGAATGTTATCTATCCCTTCTGCCTTATTTGACCGTAAGTCCTCCAAAGCTCTTTTAAATTCCGATTCTAATACTGGATCCCCTGTCTCTTCTAAATCGACTCCTGTTTCTTCTTCTATCACATCAGACAAATCTTCACCCTCATAGAGGCTTTCAATGTATTCTTTCCACCTATCTGCTCTCTCCTCTGCATTTAACAGTGGAATTCCCGTTGCACTCTTAATGTTACCACCGTTGCTTTTAATGTCACCAAAGGTTGTTTTGACTTTCCTGTATGCTGAGTCTGTCCTTCCAACAATCATATCTTTTTCGATGTCTTCACATTTTTCCTGCAGCCATTTCGTCTTGGCTTCCCTGCACTTCCTATTTATTTCATTCCTCAGCGACTTGTATTTCTGTATCCCTGATTTTCCCGGAACATGTTTGTACTTCCTCCTTTCATCAATCAACTGAAGTATTTCTTCTGTTACCCATGGTTTCTTCGCAGCTACCTTCTTTGTACCTACGTTTTCCTTCCCAACTTCTGTGATGACCCTGTTTAAAGATGTCCATTCCTCTTCAACTGTACTGCCTACTGCGCTATTCCTTATTTCTGTATCTATAGCGTTAGAGAACTTCAAACATATCTCGTCATTCCTTAGTACTTCCGTATCCCACTTATTTGCGTATTGATTCTTCCTGACTAATGTCTTGAACTTCAGCCTACTCTTCATCACTACTATATTGTGATGTGAGTCTATATCTGCTCCTGGGTATGCCTTACAATCCAGTATCTGATTTCGGAATCTCTGTCTGATCATGATGTAATCTAATTGAAATCTTCCCGTATCTCCCGGCCTTTTCCAAGTATACCTCCTCCTCTTGTGATTCTTGAACAGCGTATTCGCTATTACTAGCTGAAACTTGTTACAGAACTCAATTAGTATTTCTCCTCTTTCATTCCTTGTCCTAAGCCCATATTCTCCTGTAACCTTTTCTTCTACTCCTTCCCCTACAACTGCATTCCAGTCACCCATGACTATTAGATTTTTGTCCTCCTTTACATACTGCATTACCCTTCAATATCCTCATACACTTTCTCTATCTGTTCCACTTCAGCTTGCGACGTCGGCATGTATACCTGAACTATCGTTGTCGGTGTTGGTCTGCTGTCGATTCTGATTAGAACAACCCGGTCACTGAACTGTTCACAGTAACACACCCTCTGCCCTACCTTCATAACGAATCCTATACCTGTTATACCATTTTCTGCTGCTGTTGATATTACCCGAAACTCATCTGACCAGAAATCGTTGTCTTCCTTTCACTTCACTTCACTGACCCCTACTATATCTAGATTGAGCCTTTGCATTTCCCTTTTCAGATTTTCTAGTTTCCCTACCACGTTCAAGCTTCTGACATTCCATGCCCCGACTCGTAGAACGTTAGTTATCCTTTCGTTGATTATTCAATCTTTTTCTCATGGTAAACTCCCCTTTGGCAGTCCCCTCCCGGAGATCCGAATGGGGGACTATTCCGGAATCTTTTGCCAATGAAGAGATCATCATGATACTTCTTCAATTACAGGCCATTTGTCCTGTGGATACACGTTACGTGTCTTTGATGCAGTGGTTTCCATTGCCTTCTGCATCCTCGTGTCGTTGATCATTGCTGATTCTTCCGCCTTTAGGGGCAATTTCCCACCCCTAGGACAAGAGAGTGCCCTGAACCTCTATCCGCTCCTCCGCCCTCTTTTACAAGGCCGTTGGCAGAATGAGGCTAACTTCTTATGCCGGAAGTCTTCGGCCGCCAATGCTGATTATTTATCAAAATTTAGGCAGTGGTGGGGATCGAACCCGGGACCGAAAACGTTTTGATTATGAATCAAAGACGCTACCGCTAGACCACGGGTGATCTTCGGACAGAAGAGGTCAAAAAGGACCTACAAACAGGTCACATAAATTATTCGGATTTTAGGACGGAAATGTATTTAAGCAGAAAGTTGACAGATGGAAAGATCAGTAAGAGAACGAAGCTCCGAACAGAGCAGGAACATAATCGACAGATGAAAGGAAGAGAGCCCAAGCAGAAAAAGCGAGAGCACTGTAAAAAAAAAGAAAATGAATCAAGAAGTTTTGCATGACCCAACAGGACCTAATCGCACATAATAATAAATTTATTAATACATATAAAGTCAGAAACAGTTGCAAGTTAAAAAATTTCAAATAGAAGCTGATAGCAACTAAAACAACTATCCATTTTCAAGACATGGGAAACTTTTAAGACATTAACGAAACTCTGTTACTTTCACAATGCCGCCTGTTCTATAGTAAAACACTTCCTTTTGTTTCGGCATACAAAAAGATGCACGACGGACCAAGCATATATAACTGATGAATTAACAATATCATCGAAATAGGTGAGGCATTTAAAACCTTCTGTTGGAATATTTGGCGAAATAAACATCGTATTAAAGAAACTGCTAATAAACGTTACTCAGCTGGAAGAGGGCATCCATTAACATAATGCTCGACCCCCCCGCACCACCCCAGGGGGCGAGACGGGGGGGGGGGCGACTTTGAAATCTTAAATAGGAAACTCTACCTTTTATTGCAGATTAGGATGATCATTGAAAAAATATGTAACATGAGAACGGATACCCAAGAAAAGGCAGGATTTGGTTACGATTGTGGACGGGGCCGTGATCAGTTACTATTGGTTGCCTTTTTCAGTTACACAATTCATTTAAAACAGTAACTCCAGACTCAACAACAACAAAAAATACCACACGTTATAAATGAAGTAATAAACAACTGTGTAAATAACAGTGTTTTCAGTGCGTTACAATTTAGCAAATCACCATAAAATACAGATACAGATAATGTTTGATAAAAGCAAGCCACTGTGATTACGGCTCAAGGCCTTAAACGCCAGGAACGGCAATTATATAAAAATTTTAGAAACCTGCTGTAAAATAGCAAATACAAGCAAAGGTTAATTGAAAGTAACAAGGAACTGACCACCAAACGGGTGAAATAAGATGATGGTAACCTTGTAACACAACCTTTACACTGCTAGATTTATTCCAGAAGGCGGCCGGAACTATTAACTAGACGTTCATAACCTTTAATGTAGGTATGATAATAAATAATACAATAATAAAACACAAGGACCAGTTACAGACGGTGCTCCAGGAATCGACCTCTGAGAAGTTCCGGCAACAAACACTTTCGCGAGCGACGAGACACGCAGCCAAGAGCTGCATTCACTTCACAAGATGGCAACTCAGACTAGTGGCAGTCCAACGAATGACTAATGATAATCTTACTCAAGCTACCTGGTGCCCGATAAACCAAACTCATGGAATGGAACAACACGCCAAAGCCGCAAGCGGCGGGCTGCACCACGTCCAGAAAACTGTACTTAGAGCGCCCAGAACGAGGAAGGAAATACTACCGCCAGAGTAGAAGAATCACAAACGGCCTACAATCAAGAAAGCTGTCAAAACTACACTCCTTACCAGACAGCAGGGGCAAGGCGAGGAAACGTACATTGCTGTTACATACACTACCCCCCAGGGCAGGCAACTGGGGCGTTAGCGACCACCAGTCACGAAAAATAACGCCGGTTGAATTTAACAAATCGCAACAAGCTGAACGCAGTAAATAGTAATAAGAAGTCGAGGAAGCTAATCAGATCCGCTTTCCCTAAGTACTCCACTCGCTGCTCTTTGCCTCGGCAACACTACGAGCAGCAACATGAACCCAAGTCACTGGAGAATCGCGATATGTCACAATGGTGGAGATTTCGCTACTTGAATTGAAATGCTCTCATCTTAAATCCTGCTGGGTCTGGGTTTCGACGAGGTCGTGCACCGTCCTGACCACAGCCCTTCCACCCTGCTTTCCATGCGCGCCGCCAGCAGTCCCGGCGTGTTCGCTCACTGCGCGGACCTGGCTCCTCCTGAGTCCCCAACCGAACTGGCCACTCACCCGACCCGGAAATACAACGACGTCGTCCCAAAGATAGGGCAACAGTTACCACATATCGATAACCGCCGCTGCTGCCACTAGCGGACAGGCAACTCTTGCGAAACCGAGTGGCGCTAGTCGACACGAGAAGAAGACAAACAACCGCAACCATGCCAACTAAACGATACCGTCTGGCCTCCAGCAGTGGACGGAAACCTACAAACAGCACCAACGCGAGCCGCAGCACAGCTCATAACTTTTGTATGAAACATTTCTTTGGTTTCATGATAGATGGCGCTGTAATCGGCGCACATGAATAAGGGGTGATATTTCACAAAAATACACATGCAGTTCGGGAAATATAAGTACATTATTTGATATTTGTGAAAATGATATTATGTTAGACCGTGTATCCTCCCGCAATGGATTCTTAGACTACATTCAGCGTTACCCAGGAACAACTACGTGGACATTGTAGTAATGTATTCCCTTCGAGGTGTTTGATTTTGGCGAGTCCCCTTGCCTCTCCGTATCTCGGGGTGCTTGATTACTTTGACCTCCCTTGCCTCTCACAAGTGTTTCGGTGCAGCAAATGTTCGAAATGTTGTCCGTTGTTTCTAATGCACATTGTAACCTTGTGTCTGAATGAAAATCCGACGTGTATTAGTTTGTCTGCGCTAATGCTTCCACATTCATTGCGAATTGGCTGCCGCATATCATCGGAGGTTGTTGGTACATCCATGTAAACTCTCTCTTTTAGCCATCCCCACAGGAAAAAATCGGCAGAATGTGACATCTCCTGGTAAGACATTCACAAAATCGTTGTAATATATAAGAAAAAAGGACATTTATCTGGATTATATTATTATTATTATTTCATCTCTGTATGAACGGTTGTTTGTGCAATAATTATGTATCTATATTTTGCAAATAACGTCGGCAAGTATAGATATCTAAGCCTACAATGATAGTTTAAAAAGATAACAAAGCTGCATGTTAAATTTCCTATGAATAGTGGAGGTTAAAACATTACTTTCTTTGTCCTCTTGTAGCCGTCAAAGTTGTAAGAGCTTTTAACGCTCGATTGAATGCTTGGTTAGCTTTCTTTTGTTCCTTGTTCGAGTAAGACGCCATTGGAGGCTGATGAACGTAAAAGTTGCGTACCTTAAATTATTGTTGATTTTTAAATATAGAAATTATTAAAAATACTTGTAATAATTTATTGCCAGCTTGCTCAATATTTCATTCCACGTTTTAGCCTTTTACAGCATATTCAAAAATTTTCATGCCGCAGAGCTGTGCATAGATCGCGGGAGCCGCTGCCGCGGCAAATTCAAAAATGGTTCAAATGGCTCTGAGCACTATGGGACTCAACTGCTGTGGTCATAAGTCCCCTAGAACTTAGAACTACTTAAACCTAACTAACCTAAGGACAGCACACAACACCCAGCCATCACGAGGCAGAGAAAATCCCTGACCCCGCCGGGAATCGAACCCGGGAACCCGGGCGTGGGAAGCGAGAACGCTACCGCACGACCACGAGATGCGGGCGCGGCAAATTCAATTTAAATTAAATGTATGCAGTTTTCCCGCAATTAAGCGGGCAGGTAACGCTACATTAAAATTATTTCTTTCAGGTTCCCGGAGACCTCAGAGGTGAATGATGGATTTTATTATGTCATTTTCAGGTGTACATGGGCAACTGCTATTACAATATCAGTGACGTAAATAATTTAAGTAAATAAGAGCAATAACATTATACTTGTGTGATATCAAAGACTGCTGTGATGAAACCTGTTCTGGCTAACAATACAAAAACCAAATTTCATTTCTAGTTTCACACTCTCGTGTTAGTCGTGGCAATGAAAAGTGTTCATATATTAAAAAATCCACCGCAGCTTTTACGTTTAGCGAACATACATACTGTAATTTCTGTAAGTGTAATAAGAGTAATTATCAGTGCATTTCAGAGATGAAAGTAGCGGAGGACATGGTTAATTTCATAATTAGTTACAGTAATGATATCGTGTTCCATTTCTAACAAGCCAGATCAGGGTTACGTGAAAATAGTTGGATCATACTTGCACAGCAGGAAATCTTATAGTGTTGTGCGTCTCCCCACGTAATACATCAAGTTAAAATATTTTCAACTGAAGAAACTAATAGTGAGAATCGCATTTTATCTGTTTTGCTCGCAACAGTAAGCAATATACAGTTAATTAAAATGTTATGCCATATAAACTGCGTATAAAGTCAAAAGCGCGGCGGGGATTACGCGACAAGGCAAATCGGGTGAAGGTGCGGGCGACATTTGAGGACTTCGTCGTCCAATCCATCGAACCTTATAGTTTCGATTCAAAACTTCTCGAGCTAGTCGAGAATAATGCGCTGGGCATCCACCTTGTTGAAACCACACATTGTCCCGTTTGAAGTGGAACATCGTCCATTAGCCCTTTCACATCGGCATGGCGACTGTTGCGTCGTGCGCTGCGGGCAGCGCCTGCCCCGCCCGGCCGTACCGCTGTACGACGCATTTAGGCTCCCCGCGGCGCTTGCTCTGTCCTGCTTTAACACTTGTGGTGTTATCGCAATCATTGGATTTATACTATATATTTATTCGGGGAAATATTTATACAAATCACACATGTTTTTGATATTGTTGAGACGTCTCTGTGCACAAATACAAGACTGGGGATGTCAATGGAATAGCTGGAGTAGCACGTGTACCTGATTTAAGAGCAGCTGTTATAGGTGTTTCATGTTCATCGTCGGATTCGGACGATGGTTCGCCTTCATCTTCAAACCAACTACCCAGCATGACAGAAAGAGCTTCCTTCACAGTATATCGCTTATTTACCATTTCACTTATACTAGAAACTAAGTGAGGTCAACAACACGTCACTTCAGATTAGAAACAAGGCGGGCATTGAGCAGTCCGCCTCAGACGAAACCAACGCTTTGAAACTGAATACAACTGCCGTCTAGTGGCTCTGTTGTTGACTACAGACTTCGAACAAAGCCGCTCGATGGTGCATACGTCAAACTTCCATACGAGTCGAGCGCAGTCAAGCGGAGAAATTTCCACTGACCAGTTAGGTATATTACACTACTGGCCATTAAAATTACTACACCAAGAAGAAATGCAGATGATAAACGGGTATTCATTGGACAGTCATATTATACTAGAACTGACGTATGATTACATTTTCACGCAATTTGGGTGCATAGACCCTGCGAAATCAGTACCCAGAACAACCACCTCTGGCCGTAATAACGGCCTTGATATGCTTGGGCATTGAGACAAACAGAGCTTTGATGGCGTGTACAGGTACAGCTGCCCATGCAGCTTCAACACAATATCACAGTTCATCGAGAGTAGTGACTGGAGTATTGTGACGAGCCAGTTGCTCGGCCACCATTGACCAGAAGTTTTCAATTTGTGAGAGATCTGGAGAATGTGCTGGCCAGGGCAGCAGTCGAACATTTTCTGTATCCAGAAGGCCCTTACAGGACCTGCAACATGCGGTCGTGCATTATCCTGCTGAAATGTAGGGCTTCGCAGGGATCGAATGAAGGGTAGAGCCACGGGTCGTAACACATCTAAAATGTAAACTCCACTGTTCAAAGTGCCGTCAATGCGAACAAGAGGTAACCGAGACGTGTAACCAGTGGCACCCCATACCATCACGTCGGGTGATACGCCAGTATGGCGATGACGAATACACGCTTCCAATGTGCGTTCACCGCGATGTCGCCAAACACGGATGCGACCATCATGATGCTCTAAACAGAACCTGCATTGATCCGAAAGAATGACGTTTTGCCATTCGTGCACCCCGGTTCGTCGTTGAGTACACCATCACAGGCGCTCCTGTCTGTGATGCAGCGTCATGGGTAACCGCAGCCATGGTCCCCGAGCTGATAGTCCATGCTGCTGCAAACGTCATCGAACTGTTCGTGCAGATGGTTGTTGTCTTGCAAACGTCCCCATCTGTTGACTCAGGGATCGATCCGTGGCTGCACGATACGTTACAACCATGCGGATAAGATGCCTGTCATCTCGACAGCTAGTGATGCGACGCCGTTGGGATCCAGCACGGCTTTCCTTATTACCCTCCTGAACCCACCGATTCCATATTCTGCTAACAGTCATTGGATCTCAACCACCGCGAGCAGCAATGTCACAATATGATAAACCGTAATCGCTATAGGCTGCAATCCGACCTTTATCAAAGTAGGAAACGTGATGGTACGAATTTCTCCTCCTTACACGAGGCATCACAATGACGTTTCAACAGGAAATGCCGGTCAACTGCTGTTTGTCTTTGAGAAATCGGTTGGAAACTTTCCTCATGTCAGTACGTTGTAGGTGTCGCCACCGGCGCCAACGTTGTGTGAATGCTCTGAAAAGCTGATCATTTGCATATAACAGTATCTTCTTCCCATCGGTTAAATTCCGCGTCTGTATCGCGTTATCTTCGTGATGTAGCAATTTTAATGTCCAGTAGTGTATATCGCTTCACTTGACGACGATTCGTAAAGTTTGATTCACCGGTGAAAAGTATCTGTGAAATGAAATTATCACTGACTGCCAGTTGTTCCTGAATCCAGTTGCAAAAATTCAGGCGATTGTGAAAATCGGCACCAAGCAGTTTTTGATGCAGTGATAAATGAAATGGATGCCATTTTAGTTCATGGAATACACTTAGAACACTTCTTTGCGAAATTCCTGAACTTCGTGCAGCTTGCTGAGAACTAATATGAGGATTTGCAGCAGCCGCAGCTAAAACATTCACTGTGTTATTTTGGTTTGACACAGACCGCGGTCGGAAGGGGAGCGAGGGATACTCATGTAAGGGTGCCATGGAGCGCGGGATTAGCCGAGCGGTCTGGGTTCTGCAGTCATGGACTGTGCGGCTGCTCCCAGCGGAGGTTCGAGTCCTCCCTCGGGCATGGGTGTGTGTGTTTGTCCTTAGGATAATTTAGGTTAGGTAGTGTGTAAGCTTAGGGACTGATGACCTTAGCAGTTGAGTTAAGATTTCACCCACAATTGAACATAATTTTTTTTTTTTTTTGCTATCGATAGCCCTTTGTCGGTCAGCAGGAGGGCAGTTGAGGGACTGCTACCAACCTGTAAAGGTGCTTGATCACTGAACCTGCTGCTGGCGTTATGGTCTGGGAAGCGATTTCCTGTGACAATTGGAGCACTCACGTGGTTATCCCACGCACCCTGACTGCACGTCAGTTTGGTGATTCGACCGGTAGTGCTGCCATTCATGAAAAGCATTCCATGGGATGTTTTACTACAGGATAACGCTCACCCACATACCGTTGTTGCAGCCCAACATACTGTTCGATCACTAGATCTGTCTCCAATCGAGCACGTTTTGGACAACATCGTACGATAACTCAAATGGTTCAAATGGCTCTAAGCACTATGGGACTTAACATCTGAGGTCGTCAGTCCCCTAGACCTAAACCTAACTAACCTAAGGACAGCACACACACCCATGCCCGAGGCGGGATTCGAACCTGCGACCGCAGCAGCAGCGCGATTCCGGACTGAAGTGCCTAGAACCGCTCGGCCACAACGGCCGGTGGACGACAACTCCAGCGTCACTCACAACCAGTTTCAGCATTCCCCAAACTGTCATCCGGCACGTCTACAACACAATTCATGTACGTTTGCAGGTCTGGCGAATACACCGGTTATAAATGTACCAGCATTTCGCATTTGCAATCACTTATTTCGTGCTTACATGAAACTCGGATCTGGCAGTGTTAATCATTTAAATATGTTACCCAGACAAATGTATTCCCGAAATGTCATTATTACACGTTAATTATTTTTGGTGTTGGAATCTTTTTTCCGTCATTGTATTTACAATTCTTGGATAAAGCACAACCTTATGAACAGGAGCAACAAAAGCTGCACATAACTGCCTTTGGCGGTCTTTTCATGTGATTCTAAAGTCAGTCACTAGAATGAAGTACTGACTAACGTACCTTTTCCTCTAGGTACAACATTATGCTCTACACAAAGAAATAATCAACTTCAGTTTGACGAGAGAGCATGGCAATGATGTAAAAAAGTTCTGAGTAATGGTCTAGTCTAACTTAGAGATCGATGACAAACTAATCGAATAGTTCAGTCTGAGTTGCTGTCGGTAAAAGAGCATAAAATCAGGTTGTTAATAGATGTAGACTTTGACCTATGACTTCTCAACTTAGATCACTGACAACGCTGCAGCAACTGGAACTGTTGAGATTAGGACTTGTCGGCAACTGTCCGAGTGAAGTGGTGCGCCAGCTACAATCTACAATCATTGGATCAGTCTATATTTGCGATCGGCTTGGCGGACGAATAACGTAGTTACATCAGATATAACAGTCGGAAGTTAGACGGGACAATTTGAATGTCTTATGGTGAAAGCACAAAAACGTTCCTGTTATGCGCGCCATCCATGTGGCAGCTGACCATAACTAGGTGGCGCCATGCAAGAGACTGTCTAGCGTGTGGCGTTCTCTGTTTGTACTCGAATCGCTGTGTTCCGTATGAGATGTCAGACACAGCAGAGCCTTGCCAAACTAGCAGTCTACTGCACATTTCGCCCATCATCACTGGCAAGATTAAAACTAACGCTGCGTGTTATACATTGCTCACCAAAATACAAGATGTTTTACAAAAAGACCAAACGTTTCATACAGCGCGTCGACCGGAAGAGGGAGAACGCTGCTGCTACTGAACACTCGTAGCGACAGGTCTAGACAACTGCCGTTGGCCTTGTTTCCCTGTCACCACTAGTGGTCGAATTACAGCCGCCGAAGAGAGCACGTGCACAAGCTGTTAGGTTAGTGAGAAAATAACGATAAAAAAGTCTGAAGAACAAGACATGTCTGTGAAATTGTGCTACGAATTTTTATAGAAACATTTTGATTGGTTAGTTAAGAGTATGGGAGAGGGAGGAGGAGAAGGAGGAGGGGAAAGGCCTGTATGAATCGCACGCAGTGCTATGAGTGGTTTATGCAATTTCAACAGGGCACAGTTTTGGTCAACAGATGATGACCATGTCGAGAAAGTTCGTGCTGTAAACCATGCGAATCGCCGCTTAAATGTTCTAGAAGATGTTGATAAAGTGTTCATTAGAGTAGTATCATGTCACCAAAATTTAGAGCGATAGCCGGCCTCTGTTGCCGAGCGGTTCTCTAGGCGGTTCAGTCCGGAACGGCGCTGCTGCTACGGTCGCAGATTTGAATCCTACCTCGGGCATGGGTGTATGTGATGTCCTTAGGTTATTTCGGTTCAAGTAGTTCTAAGTCTAGTAGACTGATGACCTCCGATGTGAAGTCCCATAGTGCTTAGAGCCATCAGAACCATTTAGAGCGATATACCAGCCTGGGAATGGTAAAGAAACTGCGGATGTGTTGGATGACGATCAGTTTTTAATAATGGAAGGACGACTGAAGGAAAATCAAGACACGTTCGTAGGATATGTCGACCTGCAGAAAGCGTTCGACGCTGTCAAATGGAGCAAGGTGTTCGAAATTCTCAGGAAAACAGGGGTAAGCTATCAGAATATGCACTACAACTCCGTCATGTTTGCGATGTAAGAGATTTACAGTAGGCCTGATCCCCTTTGGTTTGCGTTGGACTGCGCCACATACCATAATAAGGAAACTGCTCAGCTCTTTTAAAGCTTTGACGAGGGTCATTTACCTGCTGTGATATTTTATGTATGGTAATATACCCATAGCTATCAAAATCAACCAATCTGAAGATGACTACATAAAGGTGAAACGTGTCATTGGGAAATAAAACATTTTAAAACTCCAACAAAGACTGCTTGTTCCTCTATATTTAATAAATCATTTATTTTACGATGAGTATATCAAGCTTAAGAAAGAAGGAAGCCCTTAATTCTGAGGGAGGCCAAGTTTTTTCGTTGTCGTTTCCGTTTGGTGAACGCCTTTCCTGCAAGGAAAAAGTAGATGAAGGCGGACCCGGTCGACAGCGCTGAGACGGGAGTGGACCTTGTCCAATTCCGTTCTGGGGAACATCGTTTATGTGGAAAAAAGTTTACCGCAGACAGACTGAGCTGTAAGGAGTAGCCAGTCGGCAGTGCTACTGATGGGTTATGTTTTGGTGTACTCTGCAAGATGTTATTATTTTGTGCTGACATGTATATTAGTGGAATACTGGGGTTTATTAATGCCTCTGCATTTAGAAATTGTCTCTGGCAGTTATCAGCTTTGGTGACAAAATGTAGCTGCTACGGTCGCAGGTTCGAATCCTGCCTCGGACATGGATGTGTGTGATGTCCTTAGGGTGGTTAGATTTAAGTAGTTCTCAGTCTAGGGGACTGATTACATCAGGTGTTAAGTCCCATAGGGCTTAGAGTCATTTGAACCATTTTGCAAAATTTACCGGGCTTAATGATGATGTTGCGACATTTGTACAATTTGGCTTCAAGCAAGTTTCATGAAAACGGTGATTACGACGCCATTTCCATGTCATTATAACCAGAGTCATGAAGAACTTGCAGGATTGTTTGTGTTAACATATCCTCAAATGGACTGCTCAGAACCAGACAATCTGCAAACAATTTATCTGTTGTACTTGAAAAAGAAGACCCACATTTATTTCAACACATAGCGTGAACAAGTGAGTTTTTGGTCAATATAGAGACACTAATGCCTTAAGCTTGTGACTGTTTAATTTCACGTACTCATTTCGTTTTTATTATATCCTACATCAAAATTTATCAAATCTGAACGTAACAGCAGCAACAGTAATTTCTGTTACAGTCAAGTTATTCAAACAGATTCATCTTTGAATGGTCACTTTGTTGCAGCACTTGGGTGAAATTCGTTTACATAAAATCATTTCCTTAACGTTTCAAGAGTATGTTAACTTTATTCAGATGACAAATACTAACCGTAAATGTTTTTCGGAAAGATTTAAAGTAACGAGGATAAATATCAAACAGTACAATTTCAGGAGGAATAGCGCAAGGTGAGTTTAATCACCATCTCTATCGCGGTGGTGAAAGCAGACACTATGTTTGTTTGGGAAACCCAAATTACCAAAACGAAAATTCAAGGTAAGCAGTGCAGTTCGAGAGAATGTTGCTTCAAAAAGTTGGACAGCGAAATTAAAATCAGTCAGGTAAATATTCGGTCAATATTAGTCAAAGAGTGCATTAGAGCCTAACATATTGTTCAAAGTATTGATATTGTTGCTTGGATTCGAGAGTGCGAATTTAGAGAGCTAAAATCCTAGAAATGTCAAACTGCTTCACAGACGCGACCAGACTTCCGTAAAAAAATAAAGAACAGATAAAAAGCAACAATGGAGCAAAAAAATCGTGATGCAGTCAAATAACTCAAGAACAACAAAGCAAGAGGTGAAGACTCCATTACAGCAGA
The DNA here is from genome assembly GCF_021461395.2 of Schistocerca americana. NCBI lineage: Eukaryota > Metazoa > Arthropoda > Insecta > Orthoptera > Acrididae > Schistocerca > Schistocerca americana. The sequence continues at coordinate 92,460,176 of NC_060124.1, read as the reverse complement.
ATTATAGAAATTGTCAGAATCAAATATTACAAATGATCTTCAACTGCTTTTTGAGAACATTTACAATGCTAAAAAGATTTCAGAAGAGTGGAAAATAGCGGTAATCCACTAGTTTCATAAAAAGGGAGACAAACAAAATGTCAGCAGTTACCGAGGAGTGTTACTTCAGCCAATGACAAATAAAATATTATCAAAATTTCTTCTGGTCAGAGTTGTAGGAACTTTTAGACAAATAATTGGAAGATTATCATGGAGGTTTTCGAAAGAGAAGATCCTGCACAGTCCAGATTTTTAACTTCAAATCAATAATTCGCCACATAATGTAAACCAATGAACTTGTGATAGCATCATTTATTGATTTTAAAAGTCATTTGAGTCGGTAGATACATAAACGACAGATAACATCATTAGAGTACCGTATCTGGTGTTAAAACAAAGTTAGCTAACATAATTCGTGAAACTTTAACGAAGTCGACTCTCACAAAGACGATTTCTAAAGTTGAATTTATGTGAGAACTATCTCAGCGATTTGAAATAAAAACTCTAGTTAGACAAGAGGATCGTTTAACCTATTTATTGTTTAGCAGATTTCTAGAAAAAATTGTAAAGATGTGGAATTTGTATGTAAGGAATCACAAAATTGAAACAGTCCTTCTAGGGTGGAGAACAAATGGAACTATGTTAAACTCCCCGGATTTGCAGACGATTTTGTAATACCTTAAGGAAATCTAATAGACGCATTTATTCAAATAAATCTTCTGAAGGAAACAGCAGATAGAACTGTCTCAAAAATTTTAGCTCAAAGAATCAAACTCATGAAAAACATGAAGAAATGCGCCAAAACTCATACAAACACAAACAGGTAAAATAGAGCTCGTAAGTAAATTCAACCGCCTTGGAGAAATTATACAATAGAATAGACTAGAAAAATTTTCAGTGGATATAACAGTGGACGAAACTGAGGGAGCATATGGTTTGACGAAGAAAATTTGCAACAAAGCTAAAACACTATACCACAGTGGTACGACCTTACTGTTTATACGGATGCGAATGCCTAACAGTGACAGAATTGAGGTACTTACAAGATGGTTAGTTACATAAATTATGGGTGCAATATAAACAACAGATGATTGGAAAATGAAAAGTACTGAGGAGATCTACAGAAATACAGAGAAAATATCAGAGGCAGTAGCTATAAGAAGAGTAATATTTTTCGGACACCTCTACTGAATGAATGAGAACAGGCTCACGAAACAAATATTCCTGCATTTCTGGTTGGTTGGTTGGTTGATTAGAGGGAAGGGACCAAACAGCGAGGTCATTGGTCCCATCGGATGAGGGAAGACCGTTCCCTTTCAGAGCAACCATCCCGGTATTTGCCTGTATTTGTGGATGAAATAAGCGACAGTAGCAAGGATTACAGAAACAAGGAAAGATCTAGAAAGAAGCAACAGCGAGTTTCGTAAATCACAGAAATCTTTAAGAATAACATATTAAATTTAGAAGGCTTTCAATGCAGAAGAAATAATAAATTGGGAACAATATGGAGAGAAGAAAAAGAAAAGACAACATGACAAGAAGATGAAGCATTATTTGAAAAACAGAAATTAACAAGAAAAGAAGAGGAATTGAAGTTCTTATGTGATCCTAGATGGTCAATACGAAAATAAAAAATAAAAGAATTAAAAAATAAAAAGCACATAAAGAGAACAATATGTTTTGAGAACTAGAAAGAGGGCGCTAGGGTTCTTGTACAGTAAGTTAATTTCATTTAGTCGAAATCGGTCATGACTGTCACAATAGAAGCCATACGGAACCTTTTGCCAACATACACTACTGGCCATTAAAACTGGTACACCAAGAAGAAATGCAGATGATAAACGGGTATTCATTGGAGAAATATATTATACTAGAACTGACATGTCATTACATTTTCACGCGATTTGGGTGCATAGATCCTGAGAAATCAGTACCCAGAGCACCCACCGCTGGCCGTAATAACGCCTGGGCATTGAGTCAAACAGAGCTAGGATGGCATGTACAGGTACAGCTGCCCATGCAGCTTCAACACAATATCACAGATCATCGAGAGTAGTGACTGGAGTATTGTGACGAGCCAGTTGCTCGGCCACCATTGACCAGACGTTTTCAATTGGTGAGAGATCTGGAGAATGTGCTGGCCAGGGCAGCAGTCGAACATTTACTGTATCCAGAAGGCCCTTACAGGACCTCCAACATGCGGTCGTGCATTATCCTGCTGAAATGTAGGGCTTCGCAGGGATCGAATGAAGGGTAGAGCCACGGGTCGTAACACATCTAAAATGTAAAGTCCACTGTTCAAAGTGCCGTCAATGCGAACAAGAGGTGACCGAGACGTGTAACCAGTGGCACCCCATACCACCACGCCGGGTGATACGCCAGTATGGCGATGACGAATACACGCTTCCAATGTGCGTTCACCGCGATGTCGCCAAACACGGATGCGACCATCATGATGCTGTAAACAGAACGTGGATTCATCCGGAAAAATGACGTTTTGCCATTCGTGCACCCAGGTTCGTCGGTGAGTACACCATCGCAGGCGCTCCTGTCTGTGATGCAGCGTCAAGGGTAACCGCAGCCATGGTCTCAGAGCTGATAGTCCAAGCTCCTGCAAACGTCGTCGAACTGTTCGTGCAGATGTTGTCGTCTTGCAGACGTCCCCGTCTGTTGACTCAGGGATCGAGACGTGGCTGCAGGAGCCGTTACAGCCATGCGGATAAGATGCCTGTCATCTCGACTGCTAGTGGATACGAGGCCATTGGGATCCAGCACGGCGTTCCGTATTACCCTCCTGAAACCACCGATTCCATATTCTGCTAACGGTTATTGGATCTCGACCAACGTGAGCGGGCTACATTCCGACCTTTATCAATGTCGGAAACGTGATGGTACGCATTTCTCCTCCTTACACGAGGCATCACAACAACGTTTCACCAGGCAACGCCGGTCAATTGCTGTTTGTGTATGAGAAATCGGTTGGAAACTTTCCTCATATCAGGACGTTGTAGGTGTCACCAGCGGCGCTACCTTGTGTGAATGCTCTGGAAAGCTAATCATTTGCATATCACATCATCTTCTTCCTGTCGGTTAAATTTCGCGTCTGTAGCACGTCATCTTCGTGGTGTAGCAATTGTAATGGCCAGTAGTGTATTTCAGCGGTAATTCCAGCAGCTATACGGACATTGGCAGACGTGCATATCGGCCAATGGCTACTATTTTGAGGGAGTATGTAGAGTTGTTTAAGTGTACGTCGTAGCCATACAGCCTTCGAGCCGAAGACAATAAAGAAATAAAACCAGTTGTACGCCATGTTACGTGGCATCTTTTGAGACATCCAGGTTCTTACGAGTGCCAACTCTCCTGGTGTTATTATGACTGGCTGCAAATGGAATATTCTCTCAGAAACGGTTACTTCGCGGCTCGCTTGCGTGATGACGACGCTGCATCGACGTGATTATGTGGGAACCAATAACGCAGAGACGAGCCGTTGCACAGGGCACCCGTCCCAAGTCCTTGTGCCGGGCTTCGCTGCGCAATATGCCGCGCCGCGCTGCGCCCGCCCGGACTGGAGAGTAGTCGGTCCACAGTGCATTATTTCGTGGCTGTACACACAGCTGGCTCCCTTGTGAGCAGCGGGTACCACTCAAGATAAAAGTCAAACTAATTAACTTCTCGCGGATGAGGGAAAAAATGAGCTCCCTTTGAAAGACTGCGTTCCATTTTTAGCAAAAAAGCGGGCGGACCGTTACTGGATTGAAACGTTGGTGTCTTAATGAGATCGCGTCGGAGTTGAATGACGTCATTAGAGTTTAGTTTCACGCTTAATTCCTTTTCGCCCTGAAAGGCAAGCAGGAACGGGAATGGTGAAAGATGACAACAGGGAATGTAATAGTACATGTGCCTAAATCCACCTGGGGGCAGGCAGTGATAATATGGGCGTGGTAGGTTCCTGTTGTGTCCAAAACAGCCCTTTGTATAAAGGAAGATCTGTCTGATAGGGGAACTATACAAATAGTACTGACATTGTGGCATATACCGGAACGAAAGTGCGAAAATAGCGTACAAAGCGGAAGATCCAATCCGCAAGTAACCCCTTAGGTTATGACCAAGCCATTTCTTCGCTATTTCCTTCCTCGCGTGTTCCCGGAACACAAGTTGAAAAATGAAGGGGAAAGGCAGCACTGCTGCAAGGGCGGTTCAGAATTTAGTTCTCCGAAGTGAAGGAAGGATCCGTGTTAGCGACCTACCACAGCACTCAGTATCAAACTGACACCAAGTTTTGATTTGGAAGTACCGTTTTCTTTTTCTTTTTGCATGTTTCGTTGTTTCTGAAAATACATTTGATATATTCGGGAAACAAATTTCTCAGGTTGACACAGGTATGCTGTTCATGCGATTGAATTTTTTTATTGTTTTTGTACTGGCTGCCCAGAAATGTAAGATAAGTAATAACGTGATCTGTGATGTAATTATCATTATTTGACTCATCAAAGTTGTCACGCTGTATGCGCATCAGTCATGAGGATAAAGGAGCTACAGTATTGTCACGTTATCCCGAACATCTTTGATTTTGTTTTAGGCAGCTGTAACTAAAATGGAAATTCGTCCAAAGTTGATGAAGTTATGGAGACTCTTCCTGTAGTCTACAGGAAGAAATGAAGAAAAGTTAAAAAGATTCAACGTCCCATCGACAGTCATGTCATTAAAAGTGGAACACAAACTCGGATTACGAAAGAATGGGAAAGGAAACCGGCCGAGCCGTTTTCAAAGGAACTACCCAGTGTTCACCTGGATCGATTTAGAGAAATCACGAAAGTCCTATCTAAGGATGGATGGACGTGGATTTGGACAGTCGTCCTCCCGAATACGAGTTCAATGTGCTAATCTGTGTTAAACATTTGAGAAACGAGTAGCCTGTACTGATTTTTGCTGCATGTGTAGCGTTCATTAAGCACTACACGTCACCAATAGTGTCTGTACTCAAAGCTGGAAGAGGAAGTTGATTGCCCCTTGCCAAACACAGCGTATTCGATTTGACTCGCCGGAACGGTTGTGACCTGTTTCATCAGATACCAAAGGGTTTCACCTTATTCACTGTCTTCCAGAGATTATAGCAAAACTAGGTCCATGCTGCACAAGTATTTTCGAAACTGGTTGAAACAACACGTCTGCAAAGACCTAGACTCAATTTTAAAATATTTTATCGCGAGACGGTCTTCACAAAAAATATTCAACAATATACAGCAAACATTAAGGATAATTGCTTGTAATAAGATGTACTAAATGTACTGTAAATGCTTGATTTGCAACGGGAATTGTGTTCATGAGATATATTTACTTATAATTTTGGTTACTTTTCGGTTTTCGTATGATTAGAAATGCTTCAAGAATCTTTTCCCGTTTAAAACTACCATTATACACAGCATTCAAATATAGCTACCTTTACTTTTCCAAGTATGTACTCTTGATTAACCAACTTCCGACAGTAAAAGTACAGAATTTTTCTGTTAGATACCAGCATATGTGGCAATAAGAGCAGTAATTGATGAAAAAGTATAACATAGTATGTCTAAGATAAAATAAACCCCAATCTATAAGCAATACGTAGTCGTATTACTCTTTCCCGTAGCCAGATCTTTCTATGACTTCATTAATGCTCACAACTTCAGCTGTTGTTTGTTACTTGAATGAGCTGTGAGCGTCTTTCCGTCTTTCTTTGAACTTCTGAAGTAAATTGTCCTACTCATTTAAGTTGATACATGAAATATTTCTCGAACTCTGTTACTGTTGCTAGAAGTTGTATTCAGAAGTTTATAACAAAAGAATGATCCAGTGACTATGTTTAAAATTGTAGTCTTAGTCTTTCAGTTCGAACTCTGGCAGCGGTTGAATACCTTCAGCAGGAAATGAATACTAGCCAGCAAAATACACTCCTGGAAATGGGAAAAAGAACACATTGACACCGGTGTGTCAGACCCACCATACTTGCTCCGGACACTGCGAGAGGGCTGTACAAGCAATGATCACACGCACGGCACAGCGGACACACCAGGAACCGCGGTGTTGGCCGTCGAATGGCGCTAGCTGCGCAGCATTTGTGCACCGCCGCCGTCAGTGTCAGCCAGTTTGCCGTGGCATACGGAGCTCCATCGCAGTCTTTAACACTGGTAGCATGCCGCGACAGCGTGGACGTGAACCGTATGTGCAGTTGACGGACTTTGAGCGAGGGCGTATAGTGGGCATGCGGGAGGCCGGGTGGACGTACCGCCGAATTGCTCAACACGTGGGGCGTGAGGTCTCCACAGCACATCGATGTTGTCGCCAGTGGTCGGCGGAAGGTGCACGTGCCCGTCGACCTGGGACCGGACCGCAGCGACGCGCGGATGCACGCCAAGACCGTAGGATCCTACGCAGTGCCGTAGGGGACCGCACCGCCACTTCCCAGCAAATTAGGGACACTGTTGCTCCTGGGGTATCGGCGAGGACCATTCGCAACCGTCTCCATGAAGCTGGGCTACGGCCCCGCACACCGTTAGGCCGTCTTCCGCTCACGCCCCAACATCGTGCAGCCCGCCTCCAGTGGTGTCGCGACAGGCGTCAATGGAGGGACGAATGGAGACGTGTCGTTTTCAGCGATGAGAGTCGCTTCTGCCTTGGTGCCAATGATGGTCGTATGCGTGTTTGGCGCCGTGCAGGTGAGCGCCACAATCAGGACTGCATACGACCGAGGCACACAGGGCCAACACCCGGCATCATGGTGTGGGGAGCGATCTCCTACACTGGCCGTACACCACTGGTGATCGTCGAGGGGACACTGAATAGTGCACGGTACATCCAAACCGTCATCGAACCCATCATTCTACCATTCCTAGACCGGCAAGGGAACTTGCTGTTCCAACAGGACAATGCACGTCCGCATGTATCCCGTGCCACCCAACGTGCTCTAGAAGGTGTAAGTCAACTACCCTGGCCAGCAAGATCTCCGGATCTGTCCCCCATTGAGCATGTTTGGGACTGGATGAAGCGTCGTCTCACGCGGTCTGCACGTCCAGCACGAACGCTGGTCCAACTGAGGCGCCAGGTGGAAATGGCATGGCAAGCCGTTCCACAGGACTACATCCAGCATCTCTACGATCGTCTCCATGGGAGAATAGCAGCCTGCATTGCTGCGAAAGGTGGATATACACTGTACTAGTGCCGACATTGTGCATGCTCTGTTGCCTGTGTCTATGTGCCTGTGGTTCTGTTAGTGTGATCATGTGATGTATCTGACCCCAGGAATGTGTCAATAAAGTTTCCCCTTCCTGGGACAATGAATTCACGGTGTTCTTATTTCAATTTCCAGGAGTATATATGCAGTGAAGCGCGACAGAAACTGATATTGACATGCGTATTCAAACATGTAAACAGGCAGAATACTGCTCTGCGATCGGCAACGTCTATATAAGACAACAAGTGTCTGGCGCAGTTGTTAGATCGGTTACTGCTGCTACACTGGCAGGTTATCAAGATTTACGTGAGTTTGAAGGTGGTGTTACAGTCGGCGCACGAGCGATGGGACACAGCATTTCCGAGATACCGATGAAGTGACGATTTTCCCGTACGACCATTTCACGAATGTACCGTGCATATCAGGAATACGTTAAAACATCAGATCTCCGACATTGCTGCGACTGAAAATAGATCCTGCAACAACGGGACCAACAACGACTTAAGAGAATTGTTCAACGTGACAGAAGTGCAACTCTTCCCCAAATTGCTGCAGATTTCAGTGCTGGGCCGCAACAAGTGTCAACGTGCGAACCATTCAAGGAAAAATCATAGACAGGGGCTTTTGGAGCCGTAGGTCCACTTGTGTACCCTTGATGACTGCACGACACTGCTCCCTTGGACCCGTCAACAGCAACAATGCACTTTTGATGACTGGAAACATGTTTAAATAACTTACGGGTTTGTTACCGGGTGACGCCGTCGACCACCGCCGATATTTCGACAGGAGCACACCCTACCATTCTCAATGCACAAATGCAAGGAGGAAGCAATGTGCAAGCGAATTTAATACCTCGGTTCACAGAGGAGAAGCAAGGAAGATACCACACACAGAACAAGTGTCAACACAGACAAAGATAACCAACATCAGAAATATCGATAGTGACTATTAATCAACAGGTGAGGTAGCACTAATTCTGTCCCTCTGTTTTTTGGTGAGAGACAGAGCCGGATTCCAAGCAGCGTTTAAACAAAATCCACCACATCTGTTTATGAGGTTGCTGGATACTTTGAGTTCAACAGCTTCCTTAATAACACTATCCCAATAGCTTGACATGGAAGCCAGAATCTCCATATTATTGTATTCCATAGGATGACCGGTGTCGAGGCAATGTTCTGCAATAGCGGATATGCTCGGATGTTGTAAGCGTGTGTGACGCTTATGTTCAGTACACCGGTCTTCTACAGTCCTGATTGTCTGACCAATATCTGACATGTCACAACTGCAAGGAATACGATAGCAGCCTTACGCAAACCACGATCATTTCTTACGGACGCCAACAGGGCCTTAATCTTAGAAGGTGTTTTTCGATCACCTTTTGTTGGTAGGGAATTTTCGGAGAGTTCACCGGGAGTTGGCATCCTGACTCGAGGTATGAAGTTGCGGAAAACTGCCCAGGAGGAATCGTCTATTGGCTGGCACGGATATGTTGTCTGCCAATGATAAAATATGGTGACAAAATTTCAGCACTCCGCAAGTGCGACACAGGAGAGAGCTGGAACAAAACCGATGAGGTGGAGAGTGGAGGAACCGTCTCTCTGATTGAGTGATGAGATTCCGTGAATGCATTCGGTGGACTTCGTAATGGTCGTTTTGAGACTTAATGCTGGAACTTCGTCTAAAGAATTGGTGGTCGTGACATAGTCTGCAGGCGCCCTTTGAGCTGATCTAACCTGTATTTTAATCTACTCAATGTTGTTCTGATTCTCATTCCAGTCTTTGATCGATTTAATTTCAGTCCAGTGCTTATTCTCACCAGCATTCGCCTTCTTTTCTGAAGCCACTCATCTGTCCCGTAATAAGTGTTTTCTTTGCAGTCTCATTCGAATAGTGATTAGAGTATTTATTCTGCTTGCAACGAGTCATTCTTTTGACCACGATCATCTGGTTCAAAACCGACTCCTTGGGTGCCGCCACTGTAATTCGGCCTCATGCAAATCTTCACCCCTTTCAGGGAACCGAACTCTCGTAACGCTATTACCAGAAAGCCCTGGCTGCGGAATGCGATGCTAATCGTCTCGACCTGCACAAAAGGAACAGGCCAATGAACAGCCGACAGCTGTCAATCATCCAGCCAGCCCAAGGCAGGCGCCGGCACAGATCGACTTTCGCCGACGCCAACGCCGCTCATCCGACGGCTGATTCAAGACTTTGATGATACCTAACTGACAAGTTATTTGTTCAAAGCTTTTTGGCTTGCCTACGCAACCCGAGAGCCCAGGGACCCTGTCTTCAATGACGTTTCTGGATTCTTTCTGTTGCTTTAATTAACTATTTTCATGTGTTCATCTGCCAGACGTTTCTATATTTTGCACACATTAATTGAAAAGTGTCATTTAGCTTCATTTATTATGATCAAGCCAGCCGCCCAGCATACATGAAATCAATTAACTTTTCCCTTCCCCCCTCCCCCCCTCCCCCCTCCCCCCCTCCACCCGTCAGAATTACCCATTGACCTCGTCGGGTCTATGTCAGGCGAGTCACCATATTTTTGCCACCCAACGTGGGGCTCTGTATTTCGAGAATTACTACGCTGTCTTCTAGTTTTCGAGAAAGCAGTATTATTTTTCCAGAAAAATTGAACAATGTTCCACACAACTGTTCAGTCACTGTCTCGTTTTCATGAAGCGTTCATAGGAGAAAGCACAAGAGGCAAACGTTTGTAGCCACATGTATTTTTGGTATTTTCACCTAAGCGAATATTCGAAAACGGAAGTATACCGTAACAGCCCAGAAGCGGTAGATCAACTGAAAGATAAGTCAATGTGGTGAAACTATCGAGGTTACAGTCCTGCGTAGAAAGAGTCTGAATATGATTTCACGAGCACAAACAGGTGTAGAGGCGTAGGGCGACTTTATCAAAAAATTAAGTAATTCTCTTTATTGCTTCTAGTTGAAGTTATTAAAATTATTTTCTGGTTTTGAGTAAAACAAAATCTTTCTGTGACTGAATGTGCTTCTTAATGATATAGGGTCGCTTTCATTTGGACATACAGCTTTTCTTAATACGAAACAGTTCAAGCGTCCGAAGATTGTTACTGACAAGATTTCACCAAACACGAAAAATCGATTTGACATTTTGAGGTGAAACTTTAGCGAAGGATATGGATATCATTTGATCACGCAACAATTTTACTGTTCTAATTGTTAATTTACACTACAAATACAGTCTTTGTATTAACCAAGACTGTTTTAAAAATCAGAGACAACGCAACCATATCTTACCAGCGGACAAATACCGTCGACGTGCTGAAAGGCATCAGTCAATCGAGCTTTGGTATAATTTGTGGTTTTTACCTAGCTCTCCACAGTTCGTTTTCTCTGCCTGTGTTTTCTCATATTGTTCCGATGCAGGAACAGAAACAGAGTGTTACATTTTCGTTTGACATTCAGCACACCATGTACCTCCAACCACCTTTGCTAAACATTGGTGATCGCTGGGTTGACTGAATATGCGGGCAATTGCAAACACATGTAACTGGTTGAATTCGGGTGGACTTTCTTGACTCTGCTTTGCAGCAGAAGCCTGAGAGCAGGAGCTAAGTTTTGCTTTCAAAGTTGCGTGAAGGCGCAAAAGAAGGTTCTCTCAAAGAATCAGTACGAATTTAAAAAATCATACGTGTGGATAATAGTTCGAAAACACTCGATGAAGGAGAACATGTAGATTCCGTCTTCTTTGATTTCTGAAAGATGTTTGTCCCTGTACACATCGACGACCAATAACCAAACTATGATTACGCAAGATATCCTCGCAAAGACGCAACTTTCTCTATGAACTTAAGATTAACAGATTACAATGCTTTATACTGGGTGACGAATTTTGTACAGAAACGAAGTAACATGAAGTGTGCCTCATGTAACCGTTACGGAAACTCTAATTATCTCGAGATATACAAATGGTTTATCAAATGGTTCAAATGGTTCTGAGCAGTATGGGACTTAACATCTGAGGTCATCAGTCCCCTACAACTTAGAACTACTTAAACCTAACTAACCTAAGGACATCACACGCATCCATGCCCGGGGCAGGATTCGAACCTGCGACCGTAGCGGTCGCGCGGTTCCAGACTAGCGCCTAGAACCGCTCGGCCACACCGGCCGGCAACAATTTATCATAACGGTTTACCACATAGTGTCATCGACAGTGCGAAATTTTTCGTTGACGATGCTGTTATCAGCAAGAAAGTATCGGCATTGGACGATCGTTAGAAAATGAAGAAAGACCTGGACAAAATTTTCCGTATGTCACCTCTTATCAATGTCGATGGAAATAAGATAATGCCTATCGCGAAGGAAGGAACCCGACAATATCCGATTACAAGACAAGTGACGAACATTTGGAGCACACACATATTAACGTATTACGGGCTACTTTACGTGAAGACTGCTGTTCTTAAGGGGATAACTGTCCGCATAGGAATATCGCTGGAAGCTGCGAACCCATCCGGAAGACAGACGAACATCTAAAGTTGGTCAAGGTTGCTGACAAAAAATGCTGGAACAAGCAATAATTTACGGGATATCATGTAGATATGTACGTAGATACTAGTAAAACAATTATCAAAAGCGACTAGAACAATACAAAAGCGACTGTAGAAGGGGACAGTCAGACAGACAGCTGTTGCGGAACATGCTTTGCAGCCAGAAGACCACCGGATTCGATTTAATAAGACACAAGCAATGGCAGCCACAAGCGCAATACAGGGAGGCCTTAGAGATTACTAACCACCCCAGTAATTTTAACTGCATGGAGGACGGGGTATAATTGAATAATTTCTGGCTTCCAGTGCTGAAGAAGCTGTATGCCACTCTTCCATCTCGGTATGATGACTACAGCAGACGACAGCAACTGACAATGGCCAATTGCTTTCAAGTATTCACAACAAATGACGTGTCACCTTTCCGCAGTAGCATGCGGAAGCGGAATATACTTCATTCAGTAGTGAGGCAGGGTGTGCATCGGGCCTTCAAAACGCTACAACCCTTCTGGAAGCTGTCTTCCACAGACGAGGAGGAAATATTGTTTGCTCACATCGTAACAGACTGGAATAGTTTAATAAGTGTGACACGACCGCAAAAGATTACATTTTACGTTTGAAGCACGTAATATCGTTTCATTATTTAGGTGAAATACTAAGAAGCGATGTATTAACACGCAGATTCAGTAAAAGGGAAGCTGAATGGAAGAAGTAGACTTGTTGGAAGGAGTCTGGGAAATAATAGCAAATCATGTACAAGACGTTAGTGTAAATAATTCTAGGGTACTGCTCTACCATTTGGCGTCATTATCACGTTGGCATGACAACACACATCGAACGATTTCAGAGGGGCTCTGCTAGGAACACAATAGATCTGGATAGTCCTTGTGAAAGTGTAACAGACATGGTCTAGAAACAAAAATGGGAATATTTGGAAGAAAAGGGTTGTTGTTTTCGTGAAACTCTGTTGAGTAATAGTAGAGAATCACTATTCAAGGAAGAGTGTGCGACAACCATTCTGCTGTCACCATCGTACATATCGCGCAATAATCATGAGGCTACAGTAAGAGGAATTCGGGGGCACACACAGACCTACATTGACAGTCATTTCCCTTAAGCTGAACACGCATGTGGAACAGGACAGAAAATCGCTAATAATGTACACACCTCCAAACAGTCTGTAGAAGCTTGCTTAGCATATACAGGATGTCCAAAGTACAACTGGATCGGAAAATATTTCACGCGCCTATAAAGGCAACCCAACATACATCATCATCACTAGGTGTGGCAGGACACCCAGCTCACACCATCAGCTCTAGGTGTTGATGATGTTACTTGGGTTGCCTATCTTCAGGTGCGTGAAATATTTTACAAGCCAATTTCATTACCCTCAAGCTGAATGTGTACGTAATCAAAAATATAAATTAGATAACACAAGAAAATCCTGGTACACTCTACGCACAATTGTTGCTCGGTGATAAAAGAGACAGTTGAGATCCGTTTGTGTCCAGGAAATTTGTGGACATACCTGCTTTACCCTACTGTGGTCCATGAATGAAGGTTCTGTCAGTGGAACTGAGTTCGAGATAGCGACACAGACTTCATGCGGATGCATTTAGCAGCCTTGCCGCCACCTCTCCGTTGTCACAGCTGATGCTGAGACGTCACGAGCCGTTGTTGATCTTTCCTAAGTGGTCAGATTCCTATGCAACTGGCTACGGACAAACGCCTGGTAATCATCCATGTGACGTCCGTGGGACGTAAACCAGTATTCATGTTTTTGCGTTGAGGACGCCACAAGGACGTAATAATTTTCAAAAGTTTTGCTTATTTATCAAGAACTTTGTATTACTGATTGTCACCGCAAGAAGCTCCTTGATTGCACTGATATTTTTGTTGGTAAAAGAGGAAATGACTCCATACGTTTCCACCACACAGCCATTCACACACACACACACACACACACACACACACACACACACACACACATACATACACTCATGACGGAATAGAGAGGGAAGGGGAGGGGGGAGTAGAGAGAGACGTGCAGACAATAGGTGGAACGTAGGGTGGGAAACAGATTTCCTTCTGCGCGCCGATCCAATTTGCATTCAATTTTGTATTTGAGAATTCAGGTGCAAATGAACTTGAGCGGGATAGCTTGTGGGGCTGGATCGCCAGCGGTGTTCTGGAAAAATTCCAGAATAGTAGGCATATGCCTGCATCCTACACATCTGTATCCACATACAACCTGCGTAAAACACTGTACGTTGTATACTGGAGAGTAATTTGTACCATTGTTAACAACTTTCTGTAATAATAATAATAATAATAATATGTTATGAATACACCAACACGAATTCTTTATAGACGAATGGAAAAACTGGTAGAATCCGACCTTGGGGAAGATCAGTTTGGATTCCGTAGAAATATTGGAACACGTGAGGCAATACTGACCTTACGACTTATCTTAGAAGAAAGATTAAGGAAAGGCAAACCCACGTTTCTAGCATTTGTAGACTTAGAGAAAGCTTTTGACAATGTTGACTGGAATACTCTCTTTCAAATTCTAAAGGTGGCAGGGGTAAAATACAAGGAGCAAAAAGCTATTTACAATTTGTACAGAAACCAGATGGCAGTTATAAGAGTCAAGGGGCGTGAAAGGGAAGCAGTGGTTGGGAAGGGAGTGAGACAGAGTTGTAGCCTCTCCCCGATCTTATTCAATCTGTATATTGAGCAAGCAGTAAAGGAAACAAAAGAAAAATTCGGAGTAGGTATTAAAATCCATGGAGAAGAAATAAAAACTTTGAGGTTCGCCGATGACATTGTAATTCTGTCAGAGACAGCAAAGGACTTGGAAGAGCAGTTGAACGGAATGGACAGTGTCTTGAAAGGAGGATATAAGATGAACATCAACAAAAGCGAAACGAGGAAAATGGAATGTAGTCGAATTAAGTCGGGTGATGCTGAGTGAATTAGATTATGAAGTGAGGCACTTAAAGCAGTAAAGGTGTTTTGCTATTTGGGGCGCAAAATAACTGATGATGGTCGAAGTAGAGCAGATATAAAATGTAGACTGGCAATGGCAAGGAAAGCGTTTCTGAAGATGAGAAATTTGTTAACATCGAGTATAGATTTAAGGGTCAGGAATTCGTTTCTGAAAGTATTTGTATAGAGTGTAGCCATGTCTGGAAGTGAAACGTGGACGATAGATAGTTTGGGCAAGCAGAGAATAGAAGCTTTCGAAATGTGGTGCTACAGAAGAATGCTGAAGATTAAATGGGTAGATCACATAACTAATGAGGAGGTATTGAATAGAATTGGGGAGAAGAGGAGTTTGTGGCACAACTTGACAAGAAGAAGGGACCGGTTGGTAGGACATGTTCTGAGGCATCAAGGGATCACAAATTTAGCATTGGAGGGCAGCGTGGAGGGTAAAAATCGTAGAGACCAAGAGATGAATACACTAAGCAGATTCAGAAGGATGTAGGTTGCAGTAAGTACTGGGAGATGAAGAAGCTTGCACAGGATAGAGTAGCATGGAGAGCTGCATCAAACAGTCTCAGGACGGAAGACCACAACAACAATATCATGGATACACTGTCCGTTCAAAAAGTTCCGAGACTGATTGTGTTCCTGGAGTATAAGTGACGTCCGCAGCGATATATGCATATGGTCACATTCTGTCCGAAAATGGTAACCATTGCAAATACATATTTCGTTGCGGTGAAGACTGTTTTAATCTATTTCTAAAGTATTTTAGCCAGACTTCTGTTTTTCTTAACGAAAAATGTTCTAAAAAATTACAGATGTGCACGTGACCAGTGAGTCGTGAGCAGGCAATGTTAAGTGGTGAACGTGTGGCCATGGTGTGTCAGAGTTGTGTCACAAATCGCAAAGCAGCTACGTCTCTAAGCCGAGTGTTAAATACGATCTGCAGTATGTTTCGAAGAAAGGAAAAGTGTATGCAAAGTTTGTCCCAGACACCTCGACTCACAGATAAAATCCTATGACGCGTGGACGACTGTCGTGATTTGATTGAAATGAAAACCGCGGAAAATGTTTTCTATAAAAGATCATCAGGCTTGATGAGACCTTATGCTACAAGTAAGAAACTGCTACAAAACGACAAAGTCCAGGATGGTTTCCTGGCGTTTCGCCCAGGTCGAAGGAGATGCGAATGTGACTCGCGAGCTGGACAACATTCCAAAAAAGAACTTTTCTGTTACACATGGATGCATGAACGTTCTGTGCCCTGTACTCGATTTCTTTATTTTTTTTGGGGGGGGGGGGGAGGGGGGGGGCGGGACACATTTTTATTAATCCAGTATCGAAACTTTATATGGTATTTCAGAGGTGGTAGTTTCACTAACCAGATATAAGTAATTTCCTTGATATATCTTTGACGAATATGAATAACGACATCCACCCGAAATGTTTGGTAGCAGTACAAAAGGAAACAAATGCGCAGAAGAAGACTGATCCACTGACGATCGAGAAATTTATATTCAGAAAATATCGAGATTCCAGACTGAAATGAAATGATGATTATGAGGTGCCGTGTTGCAGTGTTGTAAATTCAGCACCATAACTTTCATAGTTGTTGCTGATCATCAGCTCATGTCACTATAATCATGTGGTTAATTTTGCTACTGTGTAATGGGTGAGCGGATATTTCGTTTCCATACACCATTGGTAGAAATGTTTTTAAGACTGGCTGTAATAAAGGGTTTACTTTTCCATTATGCTTTTCTATCAAAACTCCATAAGAGTTCTCACCGTTATCCTTTATTCGCAAAATAATACCACCCTGCTTACAAAGAAGTATAGCTAGTTATGTAGGTGGATTAAATAGTAACGCAAAAGTTGGAAGGCGAGTTACATTTCGTTCCCGACCACCACTGGGTGACCCTTGCTCCCTTTCGCCGACGCAAAACAGCCGACGGTCGTCAGCAGACACGTCGTCGCTAATGAAGATCGATGCGCAGGAGAGCCGAGATGGACCGCAGAGGGATCACTGATTAGGCCGCGTATCAGTCCAGGCAGGCCGCGACGCGGTGGATCTCCAGAGCTCTCGCTGCTCGGGATCCACACGGTAACTGATTAGCTAGCAGCTCGTCGACGGGGCGTGTTCTAAACGTAACAGGAATAATTTGATAAATTCACGTGTTGCGTTAGTGAGGTTCCCGCGAATTTTTCGTTACTGTCTGGATTAGCCATATCGGAAATTTTGTCTGTTGTCAACTATCACAAAGGTTTTGGTAGTATCAGTGATTAGTTACTTTGTATAAAAGGAATGAAGTGAAGAAAAATTTTAGAAATGTTAAGTATTGCTTTCGGTAGGTCTGTTGTGAGTGAAACAAGGGTTTACAATTGGTTCAAATGGCTCTGAGCACTATGGGACTTAACTGCTGAGGTCGTCAGGCCTAGAAATTAGAAGCACTTAAACCTAACTAACCTAAGGACTTCACACACATCCATGCCCGAGGCAGGATTCGAATCTGCGACGACAGCGGTCGCGCGGTTCCGGACTGTAGCGCCAAGAGCCGCTAGGCCACCTCGGCCGGCTTACAATTGGTATAAGCATTTAGTAGAAGACCTTGAAGGCGTTGAAGATTGTGAGGATCTTGAGTCCACACACATAATCAAATCGTGGAACTCTGGAAAGAAATGATTTCACACGTTGACAGCGAAATTTTTTCTATAGGTAAAGGGCTTTTGGTGTATTTTTGTTTGCTGATTTAAAGTGCTTAGAATGTTAAATCATGCGCTGCTTTGACAGAAATTTAGGATTCCTTGAAGTATGCGAAACGTAATAATGCAAGACGTCATAATGCCGACAGTATTGCTCTGCGAAGATTTGCAATGCATCTTGCAACAAAAACGTGTTTAGTTTTACAGTCTATACTATAGCTATCTATAAACAGCCTGTAATGTGCAGACAGCCATATGTGCAGTATCTTAATATGTACACACATCAGTGTGTTGGCTATTTTCCCTCTACATCAGTCGACTACACAAATTTTACGCTCTGATATTTTTTTGCACCACTACGCATGTCAGTATAGAGTAACCATTTTGCGTCCACGCGTCCATATTTCAACATCTGACCTACTACCTAAGGGAAAATAAACATTAATGACTTGCTCTTGGCACTTGTAGTTGGAGGTAATATCCAACATAAAAGCATACCACTTTTAATAGGTAGAATTGTTAGTCTGCAAGTGACGTAAATACTGAAGTAATGTTTCTCCGTACTCATCTCTCAGTCTCCAGTAGAAGTATCTGCACTTACACCCGTTGCACCATGTACATATTCAACGTTATTGTAACGTTAAAACCAGTATGATTGTTTTACAAATCGTTTTTCACTCACACTTCACCGACGAGTGACATATCGACTGGTGCGTGCGTTTGCTTACTTCACGGCTTCAAGGGGCTACATTATTTCTTCTGAGCGCTTCTTATACATCTGCAGTCAAAATGCAGCAGCTGACAATCTCAGGCTATGACAAAGAAGTGTATTTTACGTATGTAACTCACTTCTTGCGTTTTGGTTTTTCTGGAAGAAAGGACTAGGCAAAAAGGGATCGAACATCATAGGTAGCGTTAACGTGTTCAACATAATTTATTAAATTCTTAACTATTATAATTAAAGCAGATCACATTGATTAAAAGAAACAAAGAAAGTGCTGAATTTTGAGACTTTCAAAATAATTTAAGGACAAATTAAATTTTAAAATTCATCATTTATTAAAGAATGTAAGTTGCGAAAGAATTTCATGATTCAAATATTTAATCAAACTGAATAAAACTAATCAATAGGAAACAGTGTTTAGTGACTTCAGGCTAAATTTTAAAATAAGTTCCTAAGGTTCTTCCTTGGGAGGATATCGAATTACAGAAACTAACCCCAAAAGGAACATTGGGATGGCTTATAACACGGGCAACCGGCAGAGTACTGAGATCTCTGCCTTCTATAACACAGTAAACAATTTTACACACAGGCAACAACATGTTATACAAATTTAAGTAAACTTTCAGCCCAAAAGGAAGGCTACGACACTCAAGAAAACACTGACCAAGCGGCATCAGTAAACAGTACACCCAAAACAACAGCTTAAGGCCCTTGTGCGTAAATACAAAAGGACTGAGGTTGGTTGGTTGGTCTAGAGTAAAAGGGACTAACCTACAAGGCCATCAGTCACTTTTTGAACACGCTTCCTCATGTTGTACACTTTTCGTGTCTTCTCCTTTATTTTAGTCTTCTTGTTCTTCGTCTTGCTCTGCATATTTCTCTATTTCTCATAATTACTTCTGAACCACACTTCACACAAACACAAAACTATCTACCTCCAAGGCTATATGTCGAAGTTAGCATTTGCAAGTCTTGATGGCTGCTATGTATATCACCGTTTTCATTTCACTGCATTTGAATGTGCCTCCGAATTCAGCAGAGAGCCGGCAGCTGTGGCCTTGCGGTTATAGGCGCTTCAGTCCGGAACCGGGCGACTGCTACGGTTGCGGGTTCGAATCCTGCCTCGGGCATGTATGTGTGTGATGTCCTTAGGTTAGTTAGGTTTAAGTAGTTCTAAGTTTTAGGGGACTGATGACCTCCGACGTTAAGTTCAAATGGCTCTGAGCACTATCGGTCTTAACATCTGAGGTCACCAGTCCCCTAGAACTTAGAACTACTTAAACCTAACCTAAGGACATCACACACATCCATGCCCGATGCAGGATTCGACCTTGCGACCGCAGCGGTCGCGCAGTTCCAGACTGAAGCGCCTAGAACCGCTGGGCCACACCGGCCGGCTCCTATGCTAAGTCCCATAGTGCTCAGAGCCATTCGAACCGTTTTTCAGCGGAGCAACACGTTTCGTCACCACAGGAAAACATGAGTTATGGATCATTTTGTCACCTGTCTACTATATTTTGAAGACCCACATGAAACAAACGGTATAAGGGCTGACATAGGGCAGTTCACAGAGTACCCTGCCCTACAAATCGTAAAATATTTTGTGTATTATAGACGTAGATACAGACCTTGTAAGGTAACAGGGTGAACATAATCGCTGCAGTAACAGTAGAACCGTAACATCTTTCTGTATGTAATATTTAACTTTAAAAAGACTTGTACAAAATCGGGTTATTAGAATTGTTCAATAATGATCATTAAATTATGTGCCACATGTTGTATGAATTTGGCCAAACATTATGGTTGAAATCTAGTGGTGAGTTAGTCATAATTACTGCGAAGTATCATCATTAATTCACAAAGGCGAGTAGTGTACGAGACCCTGAACAATCCCGACCTCGTCCATCTTAGAAACTGAAGAAAGAATGAGATTTTCACTCTGTAGCGGAGTGTGCGCTGATATGAAACTTCCTGGCAGATTAAAACTGTGTGGCCGACCGAGACTCGAACTCGGGACCTTTGCCTTTCGCGGGCAAGTGCTCTACCATCTGAGCTACCGAAGCACGACTCACGCCCGGTCCTCGTCTCCTACCTTCCAAACTTTACAGAAGCTCTCCTGCGATCCTTGCAGAACTAGCACTCCTGAAAGAAAAGCTATAGCGGAGACATGGCTTAGCCACAGCCTGGGGGATGTTTCCAGAATGAGGTTTTCACTCTGCAGCGGAGGTAGGAGACGAGATACTGGCAGAAGAAAAGCTGTGAGTACCGGGCGTGAGTCGTGCTTCGGTAGCTCAGATGGTAGAGCACTTGCCCGCGAAAGGCAAGGGTCCCGAGTTCGAGTCTCCGTCGGGCACACAGTTTTAATCTGCCAGGAAGTTTCAAACTGAAGAAACGTACAATAGCGTGCAGGATAGCGATTACGGATAACGAAAATTCATGAATAAGCTGACGACTAGAGTACGTTAGAAGTAAGGTGCAAATTAAGTGAGCGCTGTTCAACTCATGAAAGAAGACGATGGACACGGACTGCAGCCTCATCATCACGTATCACGTTGACTTTGCTGCTATCCCACCTATGGCCATGCCCGAAATTATATAAGTTAATACTTGCAGTTATGTTTAATGTCTTAATACAATAAACATAATCACTCATGTAAGTTCACTTCAAAATTCTCTGACGGAATATATGTATTAACAACTGAAGTATACATTATTGATGTTCCACAATAATATTTGTTTTATAGTTTGTTGTGAACTAGCTTTCGCCCTTTTAGCCCACCATCAAATCGGATAGTTTACACTTGTCAACGGCAGTTTATAGCTGTGCAAAGTTTTTCAAAGACATGTGACCTTTCATTACTACATATATATATATATATATATATATATATATATATATATATATATATATATATATATGTGTATACGAAAACATAGGAATAATCAAATACACAAAAAAGATATGAGCAAATGAACCTTATATTGTACTGAAATTGGCTGCTGCAACTTTAGCGATGTTAAATAGTGAAAGTGTATTTCGGCATTAATGACTTAGTAAGGATTCTGGGAACAGGCGTTTATTGATAGGCAGACTTTCAAGTAATGTTATTTTTCCGTGTTTACTTGCTGTATGGAGAACAATAGATTTCACGTCATAAGGATGACATTCATTCACAGCATGTTCAACTAAAGGTGGAATCCTGCTTTTTCAGTCTCCAGATGCTTTTATGTTCTTCACTGAAGCTGCCACAGCCGTACCATCATACGGTTTGCGACAAAAATTAAAGAAAATCTTAAAAATCCCACACTCTTCAAAAGGTGGAATCTTGTCTTTATTGCTGAACAGAATGTAGCTACAGTATTCCTGCAGTACGAAGCTGGTATATTTGTCATGGATTTTACATTGTTGGCAAGTACCTGTGAAGTCCTGCCAACACATAGTACTATCAACCTAATGTGAATACGTGTACGTTACATGTGGTGAAAAAAGCCTTTGTACGACTGTCTTATTTAGTCCGGATTCATAATCCATGATCTTCTGTGTTATTTGTTAGTTATATTCCTAGTTAAAGATCTAAACACATTAACTGGAAACCTTGAATAATATTTTCAATATAGTTAATGCATGTATGTCTATTTAAAATCGGAAGTTCCGTGATGCATTGCACAGAGCAGCTTTCTATGAGTTTGAATAAAAACCGCAATGCACCATTATTGCCAGTCATAGTGATGTGATGTGCACAAATGAGGTGAGATGTATATGCTGATTAGACTATGTGAGTCAGTGCTTTTAATTTCGTCTTACTAACTCTACATGTTTGAAGCTGATCGGTGTGTCAGGATACGAGAGCGTTTTGGTACAGATCATGATTTCACCGTTCCATTATTTTGTTTTTTCCTTCCTTTTTTTCCTGACATCAAAGTGAATTTTGAAAGATTTTCTGGAGAGAAAGTATTTGAGCTTAAGTATGAAGCAATTACGCTAATGTCTCCCAACAAAGAGCACAGTATTCTCCGCCACACACAATATTAACTGGTCCATGTAACAGCGAAATTGTTTTCAAAAGCTTATAATTTGCTTGTAGAGTAATTACTAGCTCCAAAGTTACTGACTGTGACTACAGACAGGCTTAAACATATGCTGGTACATTCTGTATTTTCATTGACGTAATCACACAATTGGTTTGTACTGTTCACCGATATCGACCACCATCGCCCATCATCAGAATAATATAAGCAACGTCAGAATGGGCTCCAAGTAATGTTATGTCGGACTCATTATTTCGAGGTCATTGCTGCCATAGCGGGTTCAATTGCTCTGATGATGGTCGTTAGTGGACGAAACCAGCGAGCAATGTTAAACTTTCATTTGATTGCTTCAATAAAAAGATTGACCTCTCATTCCACAGTTTTTGTAAAAGAAAATTAATACAAATTTTAACGTTCAGCATTTCTCAGGGAATGTAGGGAAAATGTTTAAAAAATATATCAGTTATAGTTTTTTGAGTAATCTTCTTTGTAGCTTTGCATACCTGTGAAAATGCGCATATGTGGATACGTCCACCAGTACAAAAACATAAACGTCACCAAACAGAAACATTTTAATACTAAACAAATGCTTAGCAAAAAGAGGTATGATAAAAAACGGCCAACGCTTAAGACAATGTGTTCCCACATTACAAATTAATGTCTCACAGTCAGATACGGAATGAACGGGAGCATTTTTTATCTCTATTGAAGCATATATTCAGTTGGCATTTTCATATTCGACGTACGGATGTCCTACTGTGGGAAAGCTTACATTTTGTTCTCTTCATATTTCAAACTGGTCAGTAATTGTTTATCAGGATATTTAATGTTAATTACGAAGTTGCGAGCACTGAATATTACTAGAATATGAATGCAATTTAGAATTATACGTATTGACACTCGTAACTCCACATAATCGCCATACAGTGAGGGCATCGTGAGCCAGAGTAGAGAAGGACCGCAAAAGGATACGTGATGTCTTGTGATATCGGCGACTGGTGGCCAGTCCTATTTTTTCCCGTTTAGAGCCATGTCTATCATAAGCAAAGCAATGAGCAATGTTAAACCCTGTTCAAACTCTGCTTTCTAAATGTACAACGTAGCGTAATGAAGAGTTAAATTTACAAAAAAAGATGGTCAGCCTCCCGACAATATGTCATGTTTTTTTTCCTAAAAATAAGCATCACAGCCTAATCATAATGGATCGAAATTAAGTCACATTTTGACATACGAGTACACTCTCTTTGACTATACCGAGACTAGTTGCGGAAGAATAACTAAACACGTAAGTCGCCAACGTAATACACGCATAATTACTTGAAAATTATGACCAACGTGTAACATGTCTGTAGAATGGCGTATGACTCGGTTTTATACACAGTGAATATACCTCGTAGAGCTGGAAAAAATCTGTACTAGAAGAATGGAAGGCTATAGTTATCACGGAACGTGCAGAGCATATGGAAGTGGTAGTCGCTAGAAACGTTTTTCTTATCTTCCACGATTCTGTCAAGAATCGTAACGTTACAAAATGTTACTTAGTGTATGTTCGTAAAGAAGGTACCGTATTGGTCACGTCATCATTTCCAATACAAATAAAGAAATTTTCTGAAATATTTGTAAAAAGGCTTATGCTATTTTATTCCAGAGATATATAATCGCTGCGAAAGTGAGATATTTTGTATGAATGTCAATAAGAAGACTATATCACCGTCTTCCTCTCTTTAAATTTGGGAACAATAAAGCCTTGGAACGTCTTTATAGTAGGTGCTCAGACTGTCACGTGAGACCGGTAGCATAAAACTGATGATTTTCATGCGTTTCGTACAGTCTACGTTACTGTTTTCCACAGAAAATGCGATACCGCATTCTGGACCCCCCTCCCCCTTCCCAACGCCCTAAGACACACACAACAACAGGTCTAACATTCCACAACCCCCCCTTCCCACCCTCCCCTCTCCCCGCTCAACTCCATTTGACAGTCACCCCATCACTGAACAGTGTGCACCTCGTTTTAAGTGAATTAAATATACACTGAACCGCTTAAGATTCTGTAAGTCTGTGAAAATGAATTGTGGAAAAGTCCTCACTAAATTGCTTATAATGTATTTAAAGCTGTGTTAAATACGGGTATATCGATATAAATTTCGCTTTTTGAAATGGAACGTTTCGCTCTTCAATATCTGATTAGTAGATTAGGAGGAATTACATTATTTAAAATCTAGGATTTATCCATTTTGAACACGGAACCGGTAGCTGCCCTGTACGAAATCATTGTTGTTATACGGAACTGTAGTGTGAAGCTGATGGGCGCTGCAACTTGACGAAACTAAGAGAATCCACTTGCAAAATGAGTAAAGTCAAATTTAAAACTGACACTAATCACACTTTATTACATGTGGCTGGACAGATTCACCAATAGGAAGCTAAAGGAGGTAGCATCTAAGGATGTTTCACACACTATCTACGGTAACAGTTCTGCTCTTTTTTCTGCCTCTGCCAGCTATTGAGGCATAAAGATTGTTAAATAATAATTTTACTATTTAAAAGACATTTTCATAGTTTCAAGTTCACGTTCTTAAATATCACATGAAGGGCCAGGTTTCGACTTACAGACTATAAATTTTCAAGTGCAGTAGGTGTCAATACATTGTACTATCATCTGATTATGAAACGGCGGACGTAGCCGATCCCAGAGCGAGCACATAACTTGCAAGCGTCAAAATTTATACTAGAATACTCACTGAGTGCAGTAACAGTCTTCTTGATACTAATACTACTTGGTAGGACACGGTATCTGCTCGCTTCCGTTTTTGAATACCAAACTGATACCTCTGTTCACGCGAGTCAAGTGTTGCATACGAGTTGCTTCTTACTATAAACATAGCCACTTGTAAACTGAAAAAAAACATATTTCCCAACTGCGAATAGCTGCTTATAAAGTAATTCTTCTTTTTGAACAAGGTCATATAGACTGCTTAATACATTCCTAGTTGATAACGTCGTTTTCACTACAGGCATCATCGTGTGAAACTTAAAATAATGACCTATGCCTAACTGCGGTGTCAACTTGGTTTACGACGGCATTAGCCGAAACGATGTTGTAAACAAAGGCATGTATTAAGCGACCTAGAAATATTTATTTACAAAATATCCACAATGAGTGCAGACTCGCTCAGAAAATTTATTTCCTTGATTAATAAATTTTTAAAACATTTTCTACATTTTAATGACGTTCACGTACCACAAAGGTATTTTCAGTAGACTGCAAGCCAAAAACATTAGTGTGACTTCACAGGGCCACTACCTATGCATCTCTCAACATGGCTTATTGTTCTGCCTGTCAGAAAGTTCATCTCACATCCACACCGCTACAGACAGCAAGATTTATTATGGAGTACTGTTCATTATGAAAGTTTCTGAGTGCGTAGCTAACACTTGTGCATACACTGAACCGTATCCACTAGTTACCTGGCTGACTCGTTTCATGAGGTAATGATTTCCTATATGTAAACTGAAGGGGGATGACTGCTGTGAGCTGCAGCGGTACATTAAGCGGAATCAGCGGCGACGAGCTAAAATATGTACCAGACCGGTATTCGAACCCAGGGTCTTCTGCTTACTTGGCTGATGCGATAACCACTTCGCCATCCGGGACACCGCGTTATTACAAATGCACGGACTGTCTGGGCACGCATCACGGCCGAACCACACTCCCACTGAGTGCCACATATACGCAGTCACTGTCCATTATATTCCCGTTCGCTACTCAGAGATTGCCACAGGAACATGTCTGAAATAACAGACATCACGCACTCATATAAGTAGTTATTTCCGCCTTACATTCAAACAAAAACAGAAATAACTAGAAAAGACAAGTGGTTAGCAGTTTTCTTACCCCAATTTCTCCTAATAATTAGTTGCACTCCTTGCGGAGCCGCTGCATGAGCAACATCTTATTTCTAATAAAATAATAAGTTCTGCCATGTAGTCAAATTGCAGTCGCCCCTCATGCAGTGGGGCGACGACATCCAAAGGCCTAGACCGACCTATACCAATAAGGAGTCTCTTGGCTTGTGCGAGAGCGCCTACTCGCTTATGTTGGGATGAGGAGATTTTGAGGGCAGTCGCATCTCACGCCACGGGGAAAGCGACGATCGAGAGCCTCGTCTGGCCGTTACGTATTTAAGGTGCTTTCTTTTCTTTCGCGGGGGGAGACTTATCTACTATCTTTGAAATTTTCTTAGCAGGAGAACTTCGCGGCAGTTCGGCCCCTGGCGTGTTGGTTACCAGCGAGCCTGTCTCTTTTTTTCGTTGAGACCCTTGGCTGGCTACTCGTATTTTCTGTTTGGAAGGTGAATTGCGATGACCATCTCCTCTGTTGTCATTGTGTGACAACAGGCCGTGTGCATTAACTGGCCAATGCTAATCCAGATGCTTTTATGTTTTTCGCGGGGACGCCAAGAGTAGAAGGAAGTAGAGCCTTTCGTCACTTTGACGCTGATGGTGGATCGGGGAGTGCTACTTCGCTCCGGTGATTAGCTTGGACAGGAAGTTTAGAGGCAGCTTCAAGTAGGCACCACTGGTTTTATGGCTCCTACGATACAGAAGTTTAGATGGGTATATCACATAACTAATGAGGAGATATTGGATAGAATTGGGGAGAAGTTTTTGGCACAACTTGACAAGAAGAAGGGACCGGTTGGTAGGACATGTTCTGAAGCATCAGGGGATCACAAATTTAGCATTGGATGGCAGCGTGGAGGGTAAAAATCGTTGAGGGAGACCAAGAGATGAATACACTAAGCAGATTCAGAAGGATGTAGGTTGCAGTAAGTACTTGGAGATGAAGAACTTTGAACAGGATAGAGTAGCATGGAGAGCTGCATTAAACCAGTCTCAGGACTGAAAACCACAACAACAACAACAACAACAGCAATACTTTGACGCTTCACGTATTTAGTACCACATAAATGATTTGTTTTTCTTCGATTCTAAGTGAAACTTTATTCACATGCTTCCACGTTATTGATCATTACAGTGCCAAGTTTGTATCATTATCTCCTTTGCAAGCCTGATTACTTCCCCCCTCTCGCAGCATGATCATTGCAATTACTTGTCTAGTATCAATGAATGTAGATTCGAACTTGATCCCTGGAGAGAACATTCTTCGTTTCGTTTCTCCAATACCAAGCAGCCCACTCAGAAGAGTCTAAAGTATGGCCCCAAAGTCTGCTACTGTTTTCTGCTTTTTGCACCTAAATTTTCCATCTATTAAGTTTTCCATGTGTGTACTTATGAGAGTGAGTGGAATTTTTCTATTTTTTTTTGTAGGTAAGCAATCTCTGCTCCTACAAGTTAATGATTTGGGAGGATGATACCAGTTGTTTATCAACGAGGATCATTTTCTTTTAAACCGTTGCGCGAACACTGAACTGCGTACCGGTGTTAGAATTAATGGGGAGCGCCCTGACTACTGAAAGTCCAGCCGGCTTCAAACATCAAAGCGACAAGTTATGTCGATGCTCACGACAGGCATCTTGCAACGTGGAACCAAATTACGATAAATCGTACTGACATGTCAGTGTCGCTACAACAGGCTGTATTTGGGGCGGATTGCTCTTTGTGATTTATAGTGGTAGCTGAAACATTGCCTCCTTTATCTGGGACAAATAAATGAGACATTTACGTCGCCATATTTCGTAGCTCATCATTCTCGATGATGGAGGTCAGAATGCAAGACTTAGCGGAGTGACATCTTCCTCTAAAGAAGTTATTGGTGCCATTACACTATTGGGATGCGTGGAAATTCCTTCCTTTTCGTTTCTCCCATTGCTAGAGTACTCCAGAGACTGTTTCTTGTCAGTTTATTATTGACGCCTTTTCCGTAGCTCCCTTAGAAACCTGAATAATATCGCTTCATAACGCTTAAACAGTTCTATCTCTTACATTTTAATTATTGTAGAGACGTGTTTTGAACACTAGTGATATCTATTACGTGAAGTAAGGTATAACAATCTTGTCGTATTTCCAATTAAAAAGATTAAATTTATCTCTGAATAGTGGATTCTGAATTCCCAGACAAATAAACCAGATTTCCTAAGGAAAGGACCAGTGTACTCACAAAGAAAGGCGAACGACGATTCCTCCGAAGTTCAGAAAATATTTGAGTCTTATAAAGCTCATTAATTAAGAGCCGAGGGGAGAAAAGATGGCTCTCTTTAGAAAGCTCTCGAAATCGGTTTGTGTGAAACTTCTCCATTAAACCGCTTTTTTGTTTTTTCTCCTCTGGGACGACCAAAAGTCTGAATGATTAATGAGGGTGCGATATGTTTTGTTTTCCTTTATCCCAATTACAGATTATTAGGAAAAGTCTCGAGAACTCTTGCTGTTTCCGGGATGAAATTACAACTGATTACCATCGTATATAGCACACGAAAGAAGACATTAGAATGTGGCTTACTGCACAAACGTCAACTTATAATTAATGCAACCACTTTTTTGGGCTTTATTCTTCCGTGAACTGAGTCATCTCAGTTCATCTGCGAATGATCTAGGTGATGGTAGTAAAAATCTCTCCCGGAGAAGGAAACGAGTGTGCACACTGGATTTTCCAGCTTTGAGAATAAGTGCAACTGCAGGGAACTCACGCTCGCTGCAGGAAGCCAGACGAACCGCTGTGACATGGTATTCATGTTACCCTTCTGTTTCAGCGTTTCCGACGTGCTGGCGAATTTTTTCATGGGGAATGATTGGCCTAATCTTGAGCATATGCGGTTTGTGTTTTGAGCGTTTATAGGGGCATGAGTACGATAATAATCTGCGCTGAAGCTTATTGCACTTGATAGAATGTCAACTCACTTATTAGTCATCGAAAACAAGGACCATCACGTATTGGAATCATTTCATCATAATTCGTTTGACCGTAACCTATTGGGACTCAACCAGGTGGCAGACTGATAAGATAATGGACTCGCATTCGAGAGAATAGCGGTCCAAATGCCCATCCTTTTATACAATTTTTCCGTGGTTTCCCTAAATCGCTTAATACTGGGGCCGGTATTGTGTCGTTGAAAAATATACAACCGATTTCCTTTCCCAATTCGAGTTTGTCCTTCGTCTCTAATCGACAGGAGTTTTAACCTTAATCTTCCTTCCTTTTTCAGTTCTTCTTTTCATTCATTGGACTGTGGTTTCATCCAAGTTATTACTTTCAAAGCCACGTTTCGAGACGATAGTGCTTCGCCCTAGACGTCATATCAGTGTTTCATCACGACTGCGATATCCGGTTATTTATGGCAAAGTATTTCCTCAACATGGTGGCAGTTTTGGGGTGTCTTGTGCGTCTGTCATCTTTAAGAGAAGTTCATCCGGGTTTGAATCCAACAATTAATTTCAAAATAGTTAAAAATGAATGGCATACTCCGATAAACCTTCATTAACTCTGAATATAGATTTTACAGTCCACGTGTATACTGCCTGTTCACAGTCTCATGTGTGCTGATGAACTGTTCGTCCGAGCACCTGATGAAGGCGACATTGTCCAAACTTGGCAGCATACTATGAACTGCCAGTACACTCGTGCGCTCTTAGATCAGCTAATACGCCGCGAGAAATCGAAGACTCGTAACTTTTAATTTATTTTATATGTCTATAAACCGTCAGGGACAAAAATTTTCAGATGAAACATTATTTCAGTTTATCCATTTTAACGTACACATGCAGCACGGACAGATATAAAATGTTATAGCCAAATCTACTCCAGAGGTAATGTTAACAGGCGAGTGCCGTTATTGCACCAACATAGCAGAAATAAAAGTTGGTCACTATCAACATTCTACGTAATTTCATCCTACAGTTGTTTACGCGATCAACGTCGCCTCTCTTTCAAAGCTCCCGTTTCAGTTCCCTGCGCACCACCCCTACCAACCGATTATAATCCTAACAACTCTTTTCTGTATTTCTTTTCATGTTTGATTGTGTCGTCAAATTATAATAAGTTGCATGAGCATTTTGATGCAGTTTGCCTTACATTTTACCAGAACTATTCAAATATAAAAACAAACACCTCGAGAAATGCATGCTGCAAATTAACCAAACTACTGATATGTCTTGCACAAGAGTAATCCACAGGAATATAGTTTTCTTATTCTTTAAATTATATTATTACTGAATAGCCAGCAGAATCCTTAACTTATAAACACAAGCACATGTCTGTATATTTTACTTGTATAGATTACTCTTCTGTAAAAGCTGCAATAGTTTGGCTTCTCTGTTTCAAAGTGTATGATTCAGACACTAATGTCCTAAGATACAAGGCATTCTCTAATTCTGACCCGCCAGCAATTAACGGATCATTTTCCAATATTTTGTGAAATTTGTTCTTATTTCATATATTATTGTAAATGTATTGTATGAAATATTTTATTATGCCCTTTCGTATGCCCTTAAGCAATCTTTGGTCGCTGATTGTCTGATAGACAACACATCAATTAAGTCTGGCAACATATGTAATGTGGCTCTCATATTTACTGTCGATAGTCTTACATTGTTTGGGTGTATGTGCATCTTTGATAACAAAATATTAACTGCTGTTAGTTGTCAAGTTCGTAATATGACATTTAAAGTTGTCACGTTAATGTGAATCCATACACAAAGTAAGGATCGAATATAATGTCTACTTCCCAAGCGTAGCGCAGAAAAATTGGACAATTACGAAGTGTAGTACGAAATATTACACTTGTAAGTAGGAATTTTGCACTGTAAGGTGTTACGTTAATATGAGGTGTGTAATGTGTTAATTATACATGGCAAGGTAGGGATGTGTGCAGATAATGTGAAACTCTTCCACGTAGGTTATAAGAGTGCTCGAAAACGACAAGTCGTTGAAAGTAGTTAGTCCCACGAATTAAATAGAGATCTCTGTATTGCGGCCTACTATGGATAATGTATTCTTTTATTCGGCATTTGAACGCTGTGGATCCCCATAAAAACAAAATTTTATAACGTATTTTCTTTTAAAGACCCAGTTGCATGAAGTGTATTTATTACAGCAATCTGTAATGAAGGCGAGGGACAGATGGGTCGCAGGAGCTAAAAGGTAACTTATTAAAGTCACCGGGTATTCCATGCGACAACCGTTTACCATCTGCTCATCTAACGATCGTTCCATGTAACTAGCTGATCAACAGGAATCTGACAGATATGTTGCGACTGATCTTGGATTAGAGAGACTCGCACATATGCCGACGCGTTTTAGAGTGCCTGAGGCCATTAATCAGTATCTTCCTGGGACACTCCATGCCAACCATGCGAATGCGGAGGTGACGGATCGAAAAGAACATGCTATTACGCGGTGTGAGGCCTTTTATTGGCTGTGTAAAAATCTATATAGGGCTTATTAAGAATTCTTGCGTCTTTATGATCCTCTTAGGTTTTACAGTACTGGCTGAGGTGGTGCGTTAGTTAAAACAGCAGAACAGATTTCTGGAGGATGGCGGCAGCAGTCAGGTTGTTTGTACTTCCCTAAGCCGACTAAGGCAAATGCTTAAATGATTCCTTTGAAAAGGACACTTCCGATTTCCTTCTCCATCCTTCTGCAGCATCATAGAGGTCTGTCTTTAATAACTTGCCCCATTAGTCTGCCTTCCTTCCATCCTAAGTTTAAGCTGCTTTTCTGTTATGTCTCTGAGTTCGTCTTGCGTTGTGCTGTCGTGGTCCATCGGCTTATTGACGCTTCTTTTGATTGACAAGGATATCGCGGTTTTTTCTTCTGCAGTGTCTCGTCCTGCTTCTTTGAGTAGCTTTTCTTTAGATGACTTAGCGCTTGACAGAGACTTCACAGATCTTTGCCTTACGTTCTCCTCGGCAGATGGCGGCAGTTACTGTAACGTAGTTCTCTCAGATTCAGTTGTGGTTTCCATCAACATGCGTTTAAATGTGAAGTTGGTCCTTTGGTTAAAAAGACAGCAGTTCCATGACAGGTTATTGGAGAGCCTGACCACCGTCAGTGACAGTTCTGGTTTTCTTATTCTCGTTTTCTAGCGAACGCTGATCAGTTTTTGCTTTTGATGGCTGTAAATTCTCATGCACTTTCTGATAGCTTGTTGGAGAACAGCATATCAATTCATCCAGTCTCATTAATTCTTCTGGTTTGTTGTATCCACGATTTGGCCACGAAAGGTGCAACCACGTAAGGAAGGCTTACTTCGAATGTCTTGCGTCCTTTCAGGTTGCAAAACCCTGCTCTTCCGCAGAACAATAGTCGTCGCTGACAGTTTCTTCTTTTATTTTACACCTATAGTTCCGTAAGACCGAACTGAGGTGCAAACGACTCGGTATATGAAATCAATACCATAAAAGTTAATAACAGACAAAACTATATTTTGCTCTAATCCTATTCAGGCAACGTATTGCTGATTATATACTAACACAGTCAGAAGTGCGACATAGGAAACCTGCTTTGTTTTTACCAGCAACTCCCCAACAAAATAGAAGTAGTGGGGCATAAGGATATTCTTCAGTTCAGACTGGAATGTGCGTGGGTTTTCTACTAAGATATTTTAATAGTTCTGATAGCTTACTGAAAATGAGTGCAGCAGCGTCAGCGAGGGGATATCCAGATGCAGACTGGATTTCTGCCCAGTATTAACTAAATCAGAGCTACTAATTCTCGGAAATAACCTCGTATTGTTAACAACAAAAGACATTAAAGAAAATCTATATTGATAGCTAATGCCAGAATCCCCACCCTCCTAGATAGGGGTACACAACAATTTCGCGAACTTACACCACGCATTTCTCAAACGGTCCGTTTCCCAGCCAAAAGTACCCTTCGTGAATGGGAAGAGTCACCCCTGAATATAATCTCTTCCGTCGTAAGTGAATGAAAATAAGCAAAGCAGACTAGTTGTCGTGTTAGACTATCACTCATTGCAGATACTGCTCTAATAGCAAGTACTGCAGTTATCAGTGTTTGGGCAAGATCATGAACATGGTCTTTCCATGACTGCTTACCATTTAGCTGAATTCCTGTAAATCTCGATTCTTAAGACTCAGGAATCATACGCCTGTTCTATCTAATTAAAGTATTGTTTCAGTTGAATTGTGAGTTAGAAACTCTAATACCTGAGTCAAAGTCTTTGTCAGTTTCGTAACACATACACGTGCCGACATCTCTTTACGGGTGCGAGGTCGTTCATTTTTCCTATCTCGGTCCTCACCGACTTTAGCTGTATTATCATTCACTTGAGTTGCTGATGTACATTAACGGACTTTCAAGAAAGAATAGGGTTTCCAGAAATTTTCATTTGTCTTATAGACCTTATCTTGTGGTAAAATGATGAGCAAATGTTTCGGCTACTACAGCAAATGGCCTTCAGCAACATAATAATGCTAAAGGGGCAGTACTACAGGAATTTTCTGGTTAGAGGCTGTTAAGTTTTCGAAATTCTAAAGGAAAAAATAGTTTGTCACGTGAGTCGGGTTATTGAGAGTGTTGTCCGGCGCTATACGTGTGCTGATTAATGTTTAGGTAGTTTCAGAAGGTAAGGTTTTATGCCTTATGAAGTACCGGCAGATTCTTCTATACTGTTTGCTGAATGGCAGTGTGGGCAAGATGTGTGTCTAACCTCTGCTTTTTCGAGTTCTTAAGACAGAATGCATCTATGTGCTCTTTGAAACTTGTTTTGAAGCTTCTGCCATTTTTTCCAATGTAGAAACTTAGACTCGAGTTGCGCAAATCATTTTCTTGGCACTTGACATTTTTCTGAAAATTTGAAAGCTATGCTTTTGATTTTTATTAGAGATTTTCAAGTCAAGATACGTAATGCCATCTGGTGTTTCATCTGCTGCACTGAACTGAATATTGTAATGCAATTTATTTTCCTTGCCTGTACTTAATAATTCTTCTACTGCTCTTTCAAAGAGAACTGCAGTGTCATGAACATAGTGTTACTATGTAAGGTGTCAGGCAAATCCAACACCTTCCATGAAAACCCTGACATGATAGCAAATCCGACAGTATGTCACATAGCTCCAAATAAATCCTGACATTAAATTAACCAAAGTAATACGATCAACGAGTGAGCAAATGGAATACCACAGACTAACACAAGAACGCCTAAATGCATGTCATACCTTCTCACCGTGAAACAGACGCAGTTCCGAGGGGAGAAACGAGAACAGAAGCCGAGAGCAGAATCGTGTAGGCTAGGAGGCCCTACGATAAGGGACGGACACCCACGTCGCCAGCTGACCGCCAAAACCACCCCCCAGCCCATGCTAAAAGATAGGGCCCTTACGATAACACCAAAAGGGCCACACCAGCTGCAAGTTTTAGCGTGAGACATTTTCGCGTCTCTGCTACGTTGCAAACGTTAAAAACATTGCCCGACCACGAAAAGTATAACGTTTCTCATTGGATACACAGAATTTTTGTAGGCGGAACTTAGGGTTAACATTGAGACCCTGATTCGTCAGTTGAAAACACAGCCAGATACCTTTTTTTAAACCAACTTCGGTCAATTGTAGTAAGGAGAAGTTAGGAGAGAGTTGCTTCTGAGACGGCGAGATGCGTCGAGCTGTGCCGCCGACCGCCCCCTGGCACGAACAAGGATATCTATTGCGTTACTGATGGGCTCGTAACTGTTCTTGGCAGATAAAGTAAAGCTTCCTGGTGATTTTATCACTTGAACTGTTGATCCACACTGATCATAGTGCCATTACTTTTTGGGACTAGCTTAGCACAGTCTTTCTGCAGCAAGTTCTGACAGAATCACTCTCGTCAAGCTTGTAGGGAAGCAGCCTACTCACGCTGTAGTAAATTCACATCATTGTGTGCCAGCCAGTCCGTTGTAACAAGCTCTGACGTCATAAATGTTGCGCAATACTTTAAAAATCAAATAAATAACCTGAAATGTTTCTACCGTGTCAGGAGTAATACTAAATTAATATGTGTTGATTATCAGTTCGATAACTTTAGCCATTTTCGAAATTTGGACGTTTTTCTGTAAAAATCATTGGTGCAACAGAAAAGAGCTAGAAAGTTAAAATTTTATATTTAGATTCATTTTTCATAATAATTTAATAAAAACAGTACTCTGGATCTTACAAGTTAAGATTTTAGTGGAAATTTATATTTTTCTGGTCTTCGTCTTAAAACTTAAGGAAGCAAGATAGATTAAGTAGGCTAATAAATAAGGCTAGAATGTTTATATTTAAGTAGAATGGAAATCCGCTATCACCATAAGGATGTGAGAAGTTTCATTTGAATACCTATAAAACTATAGCGATAGCGTATCTCCAAAGGGCCAGTTCAGAGCTCGTCTACTGGGTGCAGTGTAATTAAATTAATTCTCTCGCCCAAAATATTTAACTTAGCCACGTCAAAATTTTATTATCAATACTGAATGCACATTTCAATTAAGAGCTTCATCGGCCATCAGCAAGAGAAGCTATGATTTATTCAGTGACTTAAAGTGGTGCATTACTAGCCCAGCGGCTAGTCGGGAGAGCCGATTTGATCAGGCATTCCCTTGCCGTCCGCACCGCGGCTTTATATATAAGAACGCTGAGCGAGGAAGCAAGGCCCCAGTTCTCTCCAGACGCTGAATAGCACATCATCTGTGTCGGGAGTCGCGTCGCGTCGGTATCATAGCTACAAACAGCCTCGGATGCCGTATTAAGTTATTCGAGATACGCGTAACCATGAAATCTTTTGCGAGTGAAGTGTTAATTCTGAGTTGACTTTAACTATCGATCTTCAGTTTGCGTATTGTCGTATTTTCACGTGCCGTCGCGGGACAAACATTCTACCATTATTTAGCGTGGCGTTTGATGAACCTAATCATCAAATTATGGCGAGCATTCATTTAAACATTTAATTTGGACATTTATAGTTGTATCAGCACAATAGACTCTGAACTGCTCTGTTAGTTAGGTTGTGTGGATTCTTTTGTTTTTCATCTGTGACTTTCAGAATATACTCATCTATTTTAGAAAATCGTTTTGATTATAAATCCCGGACAATCTCCTAATTCCTCAGAGCTATGAGCTGTAACTGTAAGTGTATTCTCAGATGAAGTGGGCACTAGGAATTCTAATTACAGGCTTCACATTTTGCTAATCACTTTCTGGTTGCCAATATTGTAGTTAGAGGGCCAGTGTTGAGAACGGCGAAAGACAGCATAAATAACATTCTAAATAACGGGAAATGCAGTGCTTCTCCATTCAAACAAACATAATAGGAACATTTTAAACAACAATAATTCCACCCGCCGCCGCACATATGGTTAATCGGCCAGGAAATGAAGTGTTTCTACAAACAGAATTTTTATACAGCAATCATATTTTCTACTGCCGCCCCACATATGGTGCATCGCCTGGGAAACTACGACT
This sequence comes from Schistocerca americana, assembly GCF_021461395.2. Lineage (NCBI taxonomy): Eukaryota > Metazoa > Arthropoda > Insecta > Orthoptera > Acrididae > Schistocerca > Schistocerca americana. The sequence continues at coordinate 92,423,542 of NC_060124.1, read as the reverse complement.
AAGTAAAAGTGAAAGTGATTTTTAAATGTTCGGATTCGCGAGTGAAATGCGACACGCAACTGAGAATAGAACAGTGAAAGTATTACGTGTGCATGTGGACGGCGCAATTGGATTAACGACGCATCTGGATTGACGGAGCTGGCACTGAGTCGAACGGCGCTGCTGGCATCGTGAGAAGCCAGTTTCGCCGCACCGCAGTCGTCCGTCGGAGCAGCCGGAGCCGCGCCTGCAGTTGCGGGCCACGCAAACACACAACAGCCGTCGGAGTGCTGTCTGCAATTCAGCGAGCTGCGTCGCCTCAGTAATCCTGGTACACCACGCCGGCAACGCCATATGTCGTGCAGAAGGAACTATGTTAAGTGGAAAGCTGTTAAAAATTTTACTAACCTGCACTAAAAGACTGTCGGCGATGGAACCACCAAAAGAAACTGAGGTTAAACTTATATCAGAACCTATGTCTGTTGAGGGAACTGTAAATCCAGACAACAGTTCAAGTGTAAATATGCATGAAAGTAGTAATGTTAAAGTGAAATATGAAGTATTGTCTCCTGACAGTGTGGGAAGGGGCAATGATTCAATAATAGAGACCCCTGTAGTAAAGCAGAAAGCAGAAATTGTTAATTTATTGGATGATAGTTTCTCTGTTGAATTAAAAATGAATCAGTCAACAGAGGTGGTAGAGTTTAAGAAGGAGAAGTTAGATATGACTAATCAATCAGAAGTTTCATTTAGTTTTGATGATTCTGGTGTTGGAGCTAGTTTTTCGTCACCTGAGTGTGATAAAAAGCCAGCTAGTGAGCAACCCAAAGATGCTGGGGCTGTTGATTTAAATGTTATATTACAAGCAATAGCTGCCAGTAATGCAAAAATGGCAGCTGAATTAAAGTCTGAAATAAGTGAACAGGTCAACAGCAGTAATGCTGAATTGAAGTCTGAAATAAGTGAACAGGTCAAAAGCAGTAATGCTGAATTAAAGTCTGAAATTGTGGCCAGCCAAACTAGTTTCAATAAACGATTGGAGGTAATGGACGATACCTTCAAGGCTGGTTGCAATAAGATGAAAGAGGATCTAGACAGTTTGAATTATAAAATTGATTACAATCATGAGGATATTAAGAAAAAGGTTGCTCAACAGTTTTCTGAAATGTATAAAACAGTAAAATCCGAAGTTGCTGAGGTTCGCAAAGACTTCCAAATGGAAGATGCGAAGCTGGAGCACAAGTTAACAGAAAAGATCGAGACAGAATATGAACTGTGCTCAGATAGATTTAAAGATGTTAATATAAAAGTAAACATATGTCAAGCAGAAGTAGACGCAATCAAAACTGATACTACTCATATTGTGAAAAGAGTAGATAATGTTGAAATGAAAGTAGAAAATATTAGTACTAACATTGCTAACATTGAGAGTAAAGTAGCTTCAGGAACTTCTGGTAATGGTAGTATACAACAAGTTGTAGCTGCAAACGCCGCTTTTATCGGGTATCGGCAGTTCTTGCGGTTCGATCCAGATAAAAATATCCACCCGCTTGATTTCTGGAACGATTTTGAAGATGTGATTCCCCCAACTTGGTCTGAACGAGAGAAAATCTCATTTATTAGAAGCCATTTAGCAGGTGACGCCATGCGTTGGTCAGCTGATGTTATGTTGAAGTGTAAAACATTAGCGGAGTTTAAAACAGCTTTCATTAATGAGTATTGGTCTAGTAATAAGCAGAATGAAGTGTTGAGAGAATTTTGGAGTGGAAAACGCTACAATGCAGGCAATGCATTTATTAAAGAATTTGCTAGGTCATGGATTTCACGTTTGTCACATTTGGCGGAAAAACTAAAACCGAAAATGATTATACTAGGTCTTGAAGCCAAACAGCCATGGTATTGGCAAACTAGAATTATATCTGCCCCTAGAGACAATCTGGATCGTTTCATTGAATATTTGGAACGTGTACAACGTGTTGCTGCCAATGAGGAGCAAGCACGTAATAACAGAAATGCTAATAACAATAGTAGTACTTTTAGGAAAGAGCAAAATGGCAATGTAAACATCAGAACAGTAGGTGTTCGCCATCCTAAGAGAGGTAGGAATTGGAGAAATGATTATCAGAACCAACAATGGCATCCAAGTGATAATAATTTTGTTCCAAACAGAATTATGCATGTAAACAACAGTACGGAAAGTAATGCTGTGCCAGTTAACTACAATGAAAATAAAGGAAACAGTAGTAGGCCGAGGCAGGAAAACTAGTTCCCGTCTATGAGGACACTGGCGCTCACCAGGCGGTTACTTTTCCTAAGCCAGTAGTTACGGGAATTGGTAAGACAAATCAGAATACTCAAACTGAACAGGTGGATGAAGTGTCCGTAGCATCTAAGGATACAACAGAAATATTAGATCACTCACAGTATTTGATAGATACAGTGTTAGAGACGCTTTCTAAGTGGGAAGAGAAAGAGAAGGCGCAGCAGTGTAACAGTAGGGAAGAGCTACAAAATACTGAATTGTCAGGTGAAGAAGCAGAAGAAATTCATGCTTATATTTACGATGAGGATGATGTGCTCTTATCTAAAGTGCCTGTGCAGGATGTTGATACTGTACTAATAGATTTAGGACAGGAGATAAGTGAGAATGTAGAGGGTAGCCTGTTGGGGGTCGATGAACCCAGTAGCTGTGACCAGTTGTCACTTGAGAAGGAAACCGACGATAATGGTGAAAGTGGTTTAGCTGTAACTAGTGTTATGCCCGGTCTGGAGGCACAGAATCGCTCAGACTACAGTAATTTGGGCTATGTTCAGCAAACTAAATGTAATGAAGTCGTGCGGTGTTTCGATTTAAAATTAATAGACCGACTGGAAAAGGCAGCTGAAAATGTAATTCAGGAAACCCCTACACACTGTGACCTAAATATAATGAAGACACTTTAGTTGGAGACAAATCCAAAAGGAGCTATTGGATGAGTTTGAGGAACCACCTGTGCAACCTAGAATAAGCCACCCTATAATAATAGTGAATATGTTGGGTATCAATGGACGTTGTCTCTTAGACAGTGGAAGTGAAGTGAGTGCGATATCTCAGTCCTTCTTTGATGCATTACCTGGTAAGGACAAACTTACAGTAATGAGGGTATCAGGACAAAGAATAAGTGGTGCTACTGGCAAGGTGTCAAAAATAGTAAACCAAGAAGCTTTGCTGCCCTTTAACATTAATGGTAATTTAATTGATCATCCATGTTTAATTGTAAACAATCTCAGTATTGAGGTTTTAATTGGCATAGATTTCTTGTCGAAATATCAGAGTGTTGTTGACTTTGAAAGAAGCCAGTTAAGAATGGTCTTGCCGATAATCGGAGTAATTACGGTACCTTTTATTGATAAACATGTAGTAACTAATGATGACAATTGGGAGCTGCCTATACGAGTTCTGAAAAATAGGAGATATTGGAACGAAGGTGTTAATCTTAGTACAAGTAAGCTAAACACTGAAGAAGAAGAAGCAATTATTTTGGACAAAATAGAAGCTAAATTGCAGGAAATCGATAAAATTGCAGCTAATCAGAAGGAAGAACTGAGACAGGTTCTAAAAAGGCATCATAAAGTATTTTCAGATCAACGTGGCGTGGTCAAAGGTTATGAATGAATGCTGTAGGGAGGAGGTTGTTCTGTAACCTCTACACAGTGTGGCAGCTGTGCAGTCCCAGCTGTGTGAGATCTTTTTTCCCATTTCAGATTTCACTCATTCTTCGTCTTTCCTATCCACAAAAATTTTGACTCTTATTCTCAAATACTAAAATCTTGCGGTACGACTATCAAGCCAGCATTAAGCTAATGAATGCTGTAGGGAGGAGGTTGTTCTGTAACATCTACACAGTGTGGCAGCTGTGCAGTCCCAGCTGTGTGAGATCTTCTTTCCTTTTCAGGTCTCACTCTCTCTTCATCTTTTCTATCCACATAAAATTTCGACCTCTTCTTTCCAACACATCAAATTTTCCGTTATGACTATTAAGCCAGCATTAAGCCAATGAATTCTGTAGGGAGGAGGTTGTTCTGTAACCTCTACACAGTGTGGCAGCTGTGCAGTCCCAGCTGTGTGAGATCTTCTTTCCCATTTCAGGTCTCATTCATTCTTCATCTTTTCTATCTACAAAAATTTCGGCTCCTTACTCTGCAATACAAAAATTTTCCGTCATGGCTATCAAGCCATGAGTTCTGTAACCATTCTATCCACCGATTAGTGAAAAAAAAATACCTACTGTGACAAACCTGACTGTGACATAAACAACAGAGAAGTATGACGTAATTAAGATATAAATGTATTTGAGTAACAAGTATGTATAGAACCCTGGTAATATTGTAAGTACAAAGTGTTGTTTTATTGGAAATGGTCCACCGACAGTAGTTTAAAAAAGATATACAAATTCGTGTACAAGCAGGATCTGAAGTGGTAGTGAAACCTAGTGTATGCATTAGAGCTAACTAATAAATAGTAAAAGATGTTCCTTTATGAAAAATATGCAGACAAGTTGTAAGAATAAACTCACCTTGTGTAGCGAGGAATGGCAGTGTAATAGAATTGAGAAGTGTTTGTGGTTGAGACGTGAAGGACACGCCCCTGAAGTATTTATAAGGTTGGAGCTGGCCATTATTTTGGTGTAGTGTGTGACAGGACACACCTACACGTATTGAGGTTATGAGTTGGAGGCGTGAATGCGACCATAGGTACCCTTACGTTAGATGAGACAGAGCAGCTCATGGTGTCCTATAGGTTTAAGGAATTTAGCATTACGCTTGGCCATAATTACTTAATGCATTTTAGTGGTAGGTCGAGAGAGACTACCTGTGGTTTCAGCGTCCGATCGAGTGGAAATGGATTGCCACGTGAGCAAACTGATCAGCTGCAATACACTATGGATATGAAATAAATGTGCTATCCTATGCTTTAAATGTTAATAGAGTGAGTGTTAAATAAGTACATACACTAGCAACATAATTGAATAACATAATGACAGACGTGAAACATTAATTTTAGCTCAGCATAAATACACTTCAAAGTAAGTAAGTAACTAATTGCAGATGTGGAACTGACACAGCAGCAGAGGACCAATAAGTGGATTTTGTAGTCACCTAAACGCAGTGTGTTTTGAACACTCAGAACTGTACTATTACCGAAAGTTACTCACATGTACAAAGAAGCTGAGAAAAAAAAAATTACTGATCAGATATACTCATACTATCTCTAAGAATAACGTAATCATAGATGAGTCAGCTAAGTGAATAAAATACAAATGTATCAAGAATGTACCGAGCATTGGTTCAGTGTTCCGGCCCAGAAATAATAAATTGAGATTAAATATGATTCATGATTTTATGCCTTGAGTATTAATTTTCTCTAGTACGTGACTAACGGCGTTTTGAGCCATTTGTTTACCGATTTTATGACAATTAAGTAACCACGAGAGTAATATTGAAAAAGTTCTGTTAACTTTGTTCCAGCGAAATATTGAAGGATAAAATGTATATATCCCCATTTCATTGTGACCCACCCTTAGATGTTAAGTGAACAGAGTCTGAGGCATTCTTTTTGTTTGTTCTACAGGACAAACCAGATAATGGCAGCCTGGTAGCTGCGTGAAAGCGTGGAGTGACTTGGACACAACTCACAGTGACCCCTCCCCTTTCCCCATGTAATTTAGAGTGAACGTGAAGGACGCACAGCATAGCAACTTCCCCTCCTCTACCCTTGTGAATGGAAGTGTAGAACGCCAGCCAAAGCGGCTACAACCACGCGTGTAAAAATGATTTGTGAAATTTTCTTTCAGGTTTAGAAAAGACTGCTAAGAGATAATCATCTGTTTATGTATCTTGAATAACTTATTTTCTTTGAATTTGTGTATGTAAAAATGTATTTAATGGATTTAAGATTTTCATAATTTTACATATTTTTATGTGTTTGTTTGTCTAAGGCAATATGTAGGCCAAAGTGTTTCATTGACTTTGCTTAAATTTTGAGTAATAATGATGCTTAAGAGGCAGTGAACATGCCCGTAATTTGAATAATTAATGTAGGTAATCAGTTTTCTTTTAATGCTTCTACATGTTTACATTTCAATTTTAAATTTTCATAGGAAGTTAAGCTGTACTCTTGCTTCCCTTTTTGTAATTAAATTTTTTTTCGTTCATTAACATTCATAAACAAAAAATTTAAGTAGAGGGTCATGTAGGGAAGCAGCCTACTCACGCTGTAGTAAATTCACATCAGTCTTTCCATTGTGTGCCAGCCAGTCCGTTGTAACTAGCTCTGACGTCATAAATGTTGCGCAATACTTTAAAAATCAAATAAATAACCTGAAATGTTTCTACCATGTCAGGAGTAATACTAAATTAATATGTGTTGAATATCAGTTCGATAACTTTAGCCATTTTCGAAATTTGGACGTTTTTCTGTAAAAATCATTGGCGCAACAGAAAAGAGCTAGAAAGTTAAAATTTTAGATTCATCTTTCATAATAATTTAATAAAAACAGTACTCTGGATCTCACAAATTAAGATTTTAGTGGAAATTCATTTTTTTCTGGTCTTCGTCTTAAAACTTAAGGAAGCAAGGTAGATTAAGTAGGCTAATAAATAAGGCTAGAATGTTTATATTTAAGTAGAATGGAGATCCGCTATCACCATAAGTATGTGAGAAGTTTCATTTGAATACCTATAAAACTATAGCGATAGCGTATCTCCAAAGGGCCAGTTCAGAACTCGTGTACTGCGTGCAGTGTAATTAAATTAATTCTCTCGCCCAAAATATTTAACTTAGCCACGTCAAAATTTTATTATCAATACTTACCGTTGTGCTGAATGCACATTTCAATTAAGAGCTTCATCGGCCATCAGCAAGAGAAGCTATGATTTATTCAATGACTTAAAGTGGTACATTACTAGCCTAGCGGCTAGTCGGGAGAACCGATTTGATCAGGCATTCCCTTAGCCGTCCGCACCGCGGCTTTATATATAAGAACCCTGCGCGAGGAAGCAAGGCCCCAGTTCTCTCCAGACGCTTGCTACAAACAGCCACGGATGCCGTATTAAGTTACTCGAGATACGCGTAACCATGAAATCATTTGCGAGTGAAGTGTTAATTCTGGGTTTACTTTAATTATCGATCTTCAGTTTGCGTATTGTCGTATTTTCACGTGCCGTCGCGGGACAAACATTCTACCATTATTTAGCGTGGCGTTTGATGAACCTAATCATCAAATTATGGCGAGCATTCATTTAAACATTTAATTTGTACATTTATAGTTGCATCAGCGCATTAGACTCTGAACTGCTCTGTTAGTTAGATTGTATGGATTCTTTCTAATTACAGGCTTCACGTTTTGCTAATCACTTTCTGGTTGCCAATATTGTAGTTAGAGAGCCAGTGTTGAGAACGGCGAAAGACAGCATAAATAACATTCTAAATAACGGGAAATGCAGTGCTTCTCCATTCAAACAAACATAATAGGAACATTTTAAACAACAATAATTCCACCCGCCGCCGCACATATGGTTAATCGGCCGAGAAATGAAGTGTTTCTACAAACAGAATTTTTATACAGCAATCATATTTTCTACTGCCGCCCCACAAGCTCTGTCCACATTTGTCCTCCCGTTTCACTTCGCATGAATAAATCTATAGTTTTGCACACTAAGGATAATATTTAATGACAATCGACATCCAAGATATTTTGTAACTCTTTAATGATGAATTGGATGTGTTTTAGCCCCCTTAGTATTATATCTAGTCTCACGCCGTGTTATCTCTTTTTGAAGTTTCACAGGCATTATTTCTGCTGTCTAGTCCAGTAATTGATTTGTACTCGGGAAAAGCATACAATAGAAGCAGTAACATCTTCCTTATCCCACATCGTGAACAATTTCTGTGAGAGGTATATGCGTGAATAAGTGATTTCAGATGTACAGGTGGATGTCATAGAACTTTCCTTACCCAGAGCATAGTAGTACCAACCTCACTAAGTCCTTTCCAACGATATTCATTAACATATGTTCAGTAAAATACTATAGATTCAGAGCTTACACTCTTCATTTTAGTTTGTCCGATTTCACTAGATCCACTTAACTGGGTCTAACTCCAATAGCCACCTGTTGGCTAGTTTTGTAAGGCACTCATGTTCCAGTCATCGACTCGTGGCTATCTCTGTTCTTCGTAGCATGGTTCTTTGTAAGTTCAGAGTACTTTATGTTTTTTAGACTGTAGACTACAATGGGGAAACCAACACGCTAAAGACTGTTTAGTAAATTATAGTTTCGTTGAAGATCGCATTTTAACTCCAATAAAATTTGAGGGTGGTGCTCTTCCTTGTGACTGGGCTTTGTTCCTGATCCCAATTAGGCCACGGCCATGAGCATGTCCTATTTGGTTAGGTTCTACGTTTTCGCCGCTGTCTAATAATCAATGCATGCTACTTTGCAGAGTGCAGTATTTACCTGAATGTGTAATATGAATGAAATATCTCGGATATAACAGAGTTAGAGTATCGTGAGTGATGGTGTACTTGTGCTGATTTACAGAGTGTTAAGTCCCCTAATCATTCTCTTAATTGCCTACAGCAGTTTACTGACAACATTTGCATCCGATCCCCGCAGGATTATATTGTTTCACTGCCATATTTTCTAGGTTGAGCTTGTTTTTTGCGTGGTTCCAACGATCTCGTGTAACTGAATTGGTGATTAGCTGTTACAGGACATTCTGGTCTGACTGGGTTAGGTTTATTCAATAAAAACGAGACCCTATACTCATGGTATCATTTACTTCATCTATATCTACATCTACATCTGCATGAATGCTCTGCAAATCACATGTAAGTGCCTGGCAGATGGTTCATCGAACCGCCTTCACAATTCTCTATTATTCATATCTCATATAGAGCGCGGAAAGAACGAACACCTATATCTTTCCGTACGAGATCTGATTTCCCTTATTTTATCGTGGTGATCGTATCTCCCTATGTAGGACGGTGTCAAAAAAATGTATTCGCATTCGGAGGAGAAAGTTAGTGATCGGAATTTCGTGAGATCGTTCCGTCGCAACGAAGAAAGCCTTTCTTTTAATGATGTCCAGCCCCCATCGTGTATCATTTCTGTGACATTCTCTCCCATATTTCGCGATAATACAAAACGTGCTGCTCTTCTTTGAACTTTTTCGATGTACTCCGTCAGTCCTATCTGGTAAGGATCCCATAGTGTTCTAAAAGAGGACGGACAAGCGTAGTGTAGGCAGACTCCATAGTAGGTCTGTTACATTTTCTAAGTGTCCTGCCAATAAAACGCAGTCTTTGATTAGCCTCCCCCACAACATTTTCTATGTGTTCCTTCCAATTTAAGTTGTTTGTAAATGTCATACCTGTCTGATGTATCGTGTAACCGAAGTTTAACGAATTCCTTTTAGCATTCATGTGGATGACCTCACATTTTTCGTTATTTAGGGTCAACTGCCAATTTTAGCACCATTCAGATATCTTTTCTAAATCGTTTTGCAATTTATTTTGATCTTCTGATGACTTTATTAGTCTAAAAACGACAGCGTCATTTGGTAACAACCTAAGACGGCTGCTCAGATTGTCTCCCAAATCGTTTATATAGATAAGGAATAGCAAACTGCCTATAACACTACCTTCAGCTGCCCGTGGTCTTAGGGGTAGCGTCTTTGATTCATAATCAAAACGTCTTCGGTCCCGGGTTCGATCCCCACCACTGCCTAAATTTTGATAAACAATCAGCATTGGCGGCCGAAGACTTCCGGCATAAGAAGTCAGCCTCATTCTGCCAACGGCCTTGTCAAAGAGGGCGGAGGAGCGGATAGAAGTTCAGGGCACTCTCTTGTCCTCGGGGTGGGAAATTGCCCCTAAAGGCGCACGAATCAGCAATGATCAACGACATGCGGATGCAGAAGGCAATGGAAACCACTGCATTAAGGACACGTAACGTGTATCCACAGGACATGTAGCCTGTAATTGAAGAAGTGTCATGATGATCTCTCCATTGGCAAAAGATTCCGGAATAGTCCCCCATTCGGATCTCCAGGAGGGGACTGCCAAGTGGGAGGTTACCATGAGAAAAAGATTGAGTAATCAACGAATTGATAACGTTCTACGAGTCGGAGCGTGGAATGTAGGAAGCTTGAACGTGGTAGAGAAACTAAAAAATCTGAAAAGGGAAATGCAAAGGCTCAATCTAGATATAGTAGGGGTCAGTGAAGTCAAGTGGAAGGAAGACAAGGATTTCTGGTCAGATGAGTATCGGGTAATATCAACAGCACCAGAAAATGGTATAACAGGTGTAGGATTCGTTATGAATAGGAAGGTAGGGCAGAGGGTGTGATACTGTGAACAGTTCAGTGACTGGGTTGTTCCAATCAGAATCGACAGGAGACCAACACCGACGACGATAGTTCAGATATACATGCCGACGTCGCAAGCTGAAGATGAACAGATAGAGAAAGTGTATGAGGATATTGAAAGGCTAATGCAGTATGTAAAGGGGGACGAAAATCTAATAGTCATGGGCGACTGGAATGCAGTTGTAGGGGAAGGAGTAGAAGAAAAGGTTACAGGAGAACATGAGCTTGGGACAAGGAATGAAAGAGGAGAAAGACTAATTGGGGTCTGTAACAAGTTTCAGCTAGTAATAGCGAATACCCTGTTCAAGAATCACAAGAGGAGGAGGTATACTTGGAAAAGGCCGGGAGAGACGGGAAGATTTCAATTAGATTACATCATGGTCAGACAGAGATTCCGAAATCAGATACTGGATTGTAAGGCGTACCCAGTAGCAGATATAGACTCAGATCACAATATAGTAGTGATGAAGAGTAGGCTTAAGTTCAAGACATTAGTCAGGAAGAATCAATACGCAAAGAAGTGGGACAAGTACTAAGGAATGACGAGATACGTTTGAAGTTCTCTAACGCTATAGATACAGCAATAAGGAATAGCGCAGTAGGCAGTACAGTTAAAGAGGAATGGACATCACTAAAAAGGGCCATCACAGAAGTTGGGAAGGAAAACATAGGTACAAAGAAGGTAGCTGCGAAGAAACCATGGGTAACAGAATAAATACTTCAGTTGATTGATGAAAGGAGGAAGTACAAACATGTTCCGGGAAAATCAGGAATGCAGAAATACAAGTCGCTGAGGAATGAAACAAATAGGAAGTGCAGGGAAGCTAAGACGAAATGGCTGCAGGAAAAATGTAAAGACATCGAAAAAGATATGATTGTCGGAAGGACAGACTCAGCATACAGGAAAGTCGAAACAACCTTTGGTGACATTAAAAGTAACGGTGGTAACGTTAAGAGTGCAACGGGAATTCCACTGTTAAACGCAGAGGAGAGAGCAAATAGGTGGAAAGAATACATTGAAAGCCTCTATGAGGGTGAAGATTTGTCTGATGTGATAGAAGAAAAAACAGGAGTCGATTTAGAAGAGATAGGGGATCCAGTATTAGAATCGGAATTTAAAAGAGCTTTGGAGGACTTACGGTCAAATAAAGCAGAAGGGATAGATAACATTCCATCTGACTTTCGGAAAAACATCATCCACACAATTCCGAAGACGGCAAGAGGTGACAAGTGCGAGGATTATCGCACAATCAGCTTAACAGCTCATGCATCCAATACAAGAATAATATACAGAAGAATGGAAAAGAAAATTGAGAATGCGCTAGGTGACGATCAGTTTGGCTTTAAGAAAAGTAAAGGGACGAGAGAGGCAATTCTGACGTTACGGCTAATAATGGAAGCAAGGCTAAAGAAAAATCAAGACACTTTCATAGGATTTGTCGACCTGGAAAAAGCGTTCGACAATATAAAATGGTGCAAGCTGTTCGAGATTCTGAAAAAAGTAGGGGTAAGCTATAGGGAGAGACGGGTCATATACAATATGTACAACAACCAAGAGTGGACGATCAAGAACGAAGTACTCGTATTAAGAAGGTTGTAAGACAAGGCTGTAGCCTTTCGCCCCTACTCTTCAATCTGTACATCGAGGAAGCAATGAAGGAAATAAAAGAAAGGTTCAGGAGTGGAATTAAAATACAAGGTGAAAGGATATCAATGATACGATTCGCTAATGACATTGCTATCCTGAGTGAAAGTGAAGAAGAATTAAATGATCAGCTGAACGGAATGAACAGTCTAATGAGTACACAGTACGGGTTGAGAGTAAATCGGAGAGAGACGAAGGTAATGAGAAGTAGTAGAAATGAGAATAGCGAGAAACTTAACATCAGGATTGATGGTCACGAAGTCAATGAAGTTCAGGAATTCTGCTACCTAGGCAGTAAAATAACCAATGACGAACGGAGCAAGGAGGACATCAAAATCAGACTCGGTATGGCAAAAAAGGCATTTCTGCCCAAGAGAAGTCTACTAATATCAAATATCGGCCTTACTTTGAGGAAGAAATTTCGGAGGATGTACGTGTGGAGTACAGCATTGTATGGTAGTGAAACATGGACTGTGGGAAAACCGGAACAGAAGAGAATCGAAGCATTTGAGATGTGGTGCTATAGACGAATGTTGAAAATTAGGTGGGCTGATAAGGTAAGGAATGATGAGGTTCTACGCAGAATCGGAGAGGAAAGGAATATGTGGAAAACACTGATAAGGAGAAGGGACAGGATGATAGGACATCTGCTAAGACATGAGGGAATGACTTCCATGGTACTAGAGGGAGCTGTAGAGGGCAAAAACTGTAGAGGAAGACAGAGATTGGAATACGTCAAGCAAATAATTGAGGACGTAGGTTGCAAGTGCTACTCTGAGATGAAGAGGTTAGCACAGGAAAGGAATTCGTGGCGGGCCGCATCAGACCAGTCAGTAGACTGATGACCAAAAAAAAAAAAAAAAACGCTACCTTGAGGAACGCCAGAAATCACTTCTGTTTTACTCGATGACTTTCCGTCAGTTATTACGAACTGTTACCTCTCTGACAGGAAATCACAAATCCGGTCACATAACTGAGACGATATTCCGTAAACACGCAAAATCACTACAAGCCGCTTGTGTGGTACATTGTCAAATGCCTTCTGCAAATCCAGAAATACGTAATCAATCTGAAATCCCTTGTCAATAGCACTCAACACTCCATGTGAATAATGAGCTAGTTGTCTTTCGCAGGAACGATGTTTTCTAAACCCATGTTGACAGTGTGTCAATAGACCGGTTTCTTCGAGGTAATTCATAATGTTCGAACACAATATATGTTCCAAAATCCCGCTGCATATCGACGTTAACGATATGGGCCTGTAATTTAGTGGATTACACCTACTACCTTTCTTGAATATTGTTTGACCTCTGCAACTTTCCAGTTTTTGGATACGGATCTTTCGTCGAGCGAACGGTTGTATATGATTGTTAAGTATGGAGCTAAAGCATCAGCATACTCCGAAAAGAACCTATTGGTATACAGTCTGGACCAGAAGACTTGCTTTTATTAAGTGATTTAGTTGCTTCACTACTCCGAGGATATTTGCTTCTACGTTATTGATGTTGGCAGCTGTTGTCGATTCGGATTCTGGAATATTTAATTCGTCTTCTTTTGTGAAGACATTTCGTTAGTAACTCTGCTTTGGCAGCACTGTCTTCGATAGTATCTCCATTGCTATCGCGTAGAGAAGGCATTGATTGTTTCTTGCCGCTAACATACTTCACATACGACCAGAATCTCTTTGGATTTTCTGCCAGGTTCCGAGACAAAGTTTCGGTGTGGAAAGTGTTATAAGCATCTCGCATTGAAGTCGGCGCTAAATTTTGAGCTTCTGTCAGAGATCACCAATCGGGGATTTTGCTTCTGTTTAAATGTCGAATGTTTGTTTCGTTGTTTCTGCAGCAGTGTTCTAACCCGTTTCGTGTACCAAGGTGAATCGCCTCCATTGTTTATTAATTTATTTGGTATAAATCTCTCAATTGCAGCCGACACTATTTCTTTGAGTTCAAGCCACATCTTTTCTACACTTATACTATTAATTTGGAATGACTAGATCGTCTCTCAGGGAGGCGTCAAGTGAATTTTTATCTGCTTTTTCGAATAGGTATATATTACGCTTATTTTTGGAGGATTTGGGGATTACAATGTGCAAGCTCGTTACAACCAAGCGTCTGTGGGATCGAATCCTAGTGGAGGCTGTATGGATTTTGACTCAACTGTGTGAAAGGAACTCATGATCTGATAAGAGTGTATGAGCTATTTTCCAGGAACCTTTTATCAATTTAATTATTTAGGCAATTAATGTCATATCAAAAAGAGTGCAGTGTTTTTTGGAGGGGCGAAGGCTGGGCCTTTGCTGGAGGGGGAGGGATGACATGGAAAACCGTTTAACATAACAATAGGTTAAGGGCGATTATAAATTTGGCAACCATGCAGAGTGGGATGAGAACTGAGCAATAGGTTAAGGGGAAGGTAGGGGTTATGACATGAAGCACAACAATAGGTGGAGGGCGGATTATAAATTTGGCAACCATACAGAGTGGGATGAGAACTGAGCAATAGGTTAAGGGGAAGGGGAGGTATGACATGAAGCACAACAATAGGTGGAGGGCGGATTATAAATTTGGCAACTATGCAGAGTGGGATGAGAACTGAGCAATAGGTTAAGGGGAAGGGGAGGTATGACATGAAGCACAACAGCAGGTGGAGGGCGGATTATAAATTTGGCAACCATGCAGAGTGGGATGATAACTGAGCAATAGGTTATGGGGAAGGGGAGGTATGACATGCAGCACAACAATAGGTGGAGGGTGGATTATAAATTTGGCAACCATGCAGAGTGGGATGAGAACTGAGCAATAGGTTATGGGGAAGGGGAGGTATGACATGAAGCACAACAATAGGTGGAGGGCGGATTATAAATTTGGCAACTATGCAGAGTGGGATGAGAACTGAGCAATAGGTTAAGGGGAAGGGGAGGTATGACATGAAGCACAACAGCAGGTGGAGGGCAGATTATAAATTTGGCAACCATGCAGAGTGGGATGAGAACTGAGCAATAGGTTATGGGGAAGGGGAGGTATGACATGCAGCACAACAATAGGTGGAGGGTGGATTATAAATTTGGCAACCATGCAGAGTGGGATGAGAACTGAGCAATAGGTTATGGGGAAGGGGAGGTATGACATGAAGCACAACAATAGGTGGAGGGCGGATTATAAATTTGGCAACCATGCAGAGTGGGATGAGAACTGAGCAATAGGTTATGGGGAAGGGGAGGTATGACATGCAGCACAACAATAGGTGGAGGGTGGATTAAAAATTTGGCAACCATGCAGAGTGGGATGAGAACTGAGCAATAGGTTATGGGGAAGGGGAGGTACGACATGAAGTACAACAACAGGTGGAGGGCGGATTATAAATTTGGCAACCATGCAGAGTGGAATGAGAACGGAGCAATAGGTTATGGGGAAGGGGAGGTATGACATGAAGCACAACAATAGGTGGAGGGCGAATTATAAATTTGGCAACTGTGCAGAGTGGGATGAGAACTGAGCAATAGGTTATGGGGAAGGGGAGGTATGACATGAAGCACAACAATAGGTGGAGGGCGGATTATAAATTTGGCAACTATGCAGAGTGGGATGAGAACTGAGCAATAGGTTAAGGGGGAAGGGGAGGTATGACATGAAGCACAACAATAGGTGGAGGGCGGATTATAAATTTGGCAACCATGCAGAGTGGGATGATAACTGAGCAACAGGTTATGGGGAAGGGGAGGTATGACATGAAGCACAACAATAGGTTGAGGGCAGATTATAAATTTGGCAACTATGCAGAGTGGGACGAGAACTGAGCAATAGGTTATGGGGAAGGGGAGGTATGACATGAAGCATAGCAATAGGTGGAGGTTGGATTATAAATTTGGCCACCATGCAGAGTGGGATGAGAACTGAGCAATAGGTTATGGGGAAGGTTGGTTGGTTGTTTTCGGGGGAGGAGACCAAACAGCGAGGTCATCGGTCTCATCGGATTAGGGAAGGATGGGGAAGGAAGTCGGCCGTGCCCTTTCAAAGGAACCATCCCGGCATTTGCCTGGAGAGATTTAGGGAAGTCACGGAAAACCTAAATCAGGATGGCCGGACGCGGGATTGAACCGTCGTCCTTCCGAATGCGAGTCCAGTGTGCTAACCACTGCGCCACCTCGCTCGGTTATGGGGAAGGGGAGGGATGACATGAAGCACAACAATAGGTGGAGGGCGGATTATAAATTTGGCAACCATGCAGAGTGGGATGAGAACTGAGCAATAGGTTAAGGGGAATGGGAGGTACGACATGAAGCACATCAATAGGTGGAGGGCGGATTATAAATTTTCGCAACCATGCCCCCATTACCCTGCTACTCATGGATGTTGTTATATTTACAGGAAGTGAGACAAAAACTGGCTTAGTGGATATAAGAAACTGCTTTGTTCAGTAGTACTATAATAGTATTCGCTAGCTTGCTGATAAATGTTTATCCGTCTGATTTAGAGCAGAAGCTGTAAGTTCTGCTGTATATTTGTGTGACAGTGATCAATTAATGGACTATGCTTTGTTGTAGATATGTAAATGTATAACACTGTTTGACATATGTTGGGCAGAGTGGTAATTCTGATTCCTTCGCAGTGTGTAATTCAGTGGGATTGAGAGCTCTGATAAATACTATTCAGTTTTCTTTGTATTCTATTAGTTATTTTTATGTGGTTCTCTGATTATATTAGCATTCACTGTAATGATGTAAATTGATTTTCAGCTACTGATACTTTAATTATTACTGATTACATATTGTGTACAACTGAATACTTTTGGCTTCTGTCTATTTTTAATAGCGTAAATTCATTACCTGGTTTTAATATTTTCAATTTTAATGTGTTTACTCTTTCCGGTATTTAAATTACTCGCTACTGTCTCTCGCATTAGGCTTCTCTTGAGGAAGCATTCTCTTGTCAATAAATTCTTGTAATTGATTTGGAGACTGATTTTAAAATTAAAGACATTTTAACGATATTTTGTAAACTGAGATTTTCTGTGGTTACTATATAATTGGTCAAATGTATTTTCACTCAGAGCTCAGCCTTATCAACCACTATCACTGCAACTATCACCATTAAAGTGGTCGAAGGTCTTCCTTGTACTGGTATAGAGTGTAGTAATTCCCATAGTTTCCTGCCTTGTGAGGGATGCCTCAAAATGTGGTACAGAATTATTCATTCCCCATTCATTCCGGAATCTGAATCTTAATCATCTCGTTAGGTGCTCAAGCTGATTATTAGATTATGGAGTTTCATTAGTGTTTCCTCGTGTAAGTATGTAAGGGGCCGAATGGAATCAATGCAGCCACTGCGCTTTGTATAGCAAAATGGTTCAAATGGGTCTG
The DNA here is from genome assembly GCF_021461395.2 of Schistocerca americana. Classification (NCBI taxonomy): domain Eukaryota; kingdom Metazoa; phylum Arthropoda; class Insecta; order Orthoptera; family Acrididae; genus Schistocerca; species Schistocerca americana. Next base: position 92,406,148 of record NC_060124.1, on the reverse strand, counting down.
AGCACTATGGGACTTAACTTCTGAGGTCATCAGTCCCCTAGAACTTAGAACTACTTAAACCTAACTAACCTAAGGACATCACACACATCCACGCCCGAGGCAGGATTCGTACCTGTGACCGTAGCAGTCACGCGGTTCCGGACTGAAGCGCCTAGAACCACTCGGCCACCGCGGCCGGCTCTCAGTGAATCGATCGTTACTGTACTTGTGGCGAAGTCATTGTGATTTCGGTTACTCATCTTAAACGCTAGGTTATCAGTCTGCCAGGACTTAGTGACTAACTTCACCACGAGCTCGCGCTACAGTTCACATGCACTCCCCGTCTTTCGAAAGATTCTAACAAGTGCAAACAAGCTCATTTTATACGGGCAAGGAGGTAGTTTAACTAACGACAGTCGGTCTAAAGAAAATATAGAATTAAACATCTATTTTTCCGACCTCCTATCAAAGTATAATCATTAAAATTAAAATAGAAACCTCTTTTAATGAATATAATTTTGGCTTAAGATGTCACTACACCCGAGGAACTTCAGTATGTTTCATCACCACTCACCTTGGGTACCTACAGTCAATGAAAAATAGAATTCCCGCTGTTAATAACATAGATTTTAGATTAAGTTTTAGCTTTGTTCGCTTCCTGTAAGTGTTGAAAATTAACATCGTGTCGCTGTTCTTTGAGGGTCAGGTGTCACAATTCTTATGCTGGTATCGATCTATTACTTCGATAAACATTAACCATCGACGCTCGGCGTAGCCGGTAGCTTTTGGCTAATTTTTGGTGTCCAAACCCGATCATAAATGCGCTGTTTACAATAATCTAAATTCTACGTACATCTCTGCACCAACGTTATCGAAACCGCCCATAGTAGCTCTTCCATAAACGATGCTTAGGTGCCATTGAGTAGACTTGGATGTTCCCAGATGCCTTAATACTTCCCCTTACATTAACTTTGGGAGAACTGCAACATCTTGCACAGTTTTACACTGTCAAACGCATTATCCTAGTTTGATAAATCGTATGAATGTTTTTTTATCATCGTAACTCTTGCTTTCGTTATGAAGCCAACGTCTGAACTGCGTTTCACATGGCTTTACCTTCCCTAAATCCGAACTCATCGTCATTTAACGAACCCTCAATGTGCTTTCCGTTCATCTGCATATTCTTTTTAGCAGCTTGGTTGCCTGGACTGTTAAGCTGGCTGTGCGATATTTCCCGCACTTACCTGCCATTGCTGTCTTCGGGTTTGTATGTATAATACAGGGAGTTTCAAAAAGAATATACCTATTACAAAGCTGAAGAGGTTGAAACAATCAGCCAAACAGTAGCAAAATAAAGGTTTATTCAGACCTTCACCTTGGGTTCGATACTTCTAAAAATATCTTCTTCAGAAGGAGAGGGCCTTGTTACATTACATGGTGGTTGTGGCTCCCTCCATCTGAAGAAGATATTTTAAAAATATCCTAACTTAGGTCAAGGACTCAATAAACCTTTGGTTTGCAACTTGTTGGCTGATTTATTTCAACCTCTTCAAATTTATACAGTTGCTGAATTGCAGCCATGTTTAGGATATTGTATTACAAAGTATTAAGTTGTCAACACTACCGATTGCTGCGCCATGATTCGATTATTGAAGGAGCGAATACGTACTGTAGTTTATATTCATTGACACTAGATGACGGCTTAATTTTATCCGTATTTTGTAGCTTCATACATGACTGTATGCAATACGCTCGAGGTATGAATTAAAAAAAACCTTCAGTCACAATTTTTCGTGTTTTATTTAGTACACGATGCATTTAGGAACCTGTGGATCCATCTTCAGATGTAATTCGTCTTAATACATGATTTATTTGTTCTCTTGAACGAGATCAAATGCATATTCCTGTCACGAAAAGGTTTTATGTTAGGTTACGAACTTCGTAAGTCAGACGCGGAAAACATGTGTGAAATAGGGAAAAGAGGAATAGTGTAAACCTACCAAATAATCCAAGAAAAGTGATTTTATCGTTCTTGTAACGGTATAAGATTTTCCCTCCATCGTTTTCAAGCGTATCACTTCTTACGAAGTTCGTAACCTAAAATCAAAGCTTGTCGTGACAGGAATATGCATTTCATCTCGTTCAAAAGAACAAATAAGTTATGTTTTAAGACTAATTACACCTGAAGATGGACCCACAGGGTCCGAAATGCACCGTGTACAAAATAAAACATGAAAAACTGTGACTGAAGGCGTTTTTTTAATTCATACCTCGAGATGCCGATTGTCTTTTGTTTGCTTGGTTACCATCACACGTCGCAAAGTGGCTACTCCACAGCGGAAATCATTTTGTATTCTCGAGCTTTCGAAGCGTAAATCCGTGATTACTGCGCAGACACGTTTCAGGCCGAGGATCCAACAGGTTCCTGCAAATGCATGGGACATTCGCAGACAGTATCTATGTTACGCAGACACATGATGAGTATGTAAAGTAAAGAGTTCTGCCCGCCCTCGCGTTTCCGACTAAAATATTGCACGAATTAAAAACACTTTCCAAGTAGAGCACTTGCCCGCGAAAGGCAAAGGTCCCGAGTTCGAGTCTCGGTCGGGCACACAGTTTTAATCTACCAGGAAGTTTCATATCAACGCACACTCCGCTGCAGAGTGAAAATCTCATTCTGGACTTTCCAAGTAGTCCTACAAAATCAACTCGTACCGACAATTCGGAGATACAACTGCTTAAAACAACAGTTCGGCGTGTTTTGAGGGGACAGTTGGCACTGAAGCCATACAATTTACACCTGTTACAAGGTCTACGTCATGACGACATCCGAAAACGTGTGGCGTTTTCTAGCAAGCTTGAGAAGGCTATTGACAAAGATCACACTTTCGCACAAAGCATCGTTTTCAGCAACGAAGTGACTTTCTACCTTATTGGAAAAGTAAAAAAACACAGTGTTCGAATTTGGGCCACCAGAACTCACATTCAGACGCTGAAAATTACCCAAAGACAATATGTTTTGTGCGATATCCAATTAATCAGTTACGACCCACTCTTCTTTGACGGAAACACGGTTTACGGTTAGCAGTATCTTGTTATATTACAAAACTGGTTGTTTCCGCGGCTTAAGGCGTAAAATTTCATTTCTTCATTACTCGGGGTACACCTTGACTGGAGTCGCCAAGTGCACGGATATCAGAATGAAACTCTACCAAGCCGTCGGATTGGTCTTCGAACAGTCGGCAACTTAGTACTTCTCAGCTGGGCTCCACGGTCACTGGCCCTGAAACCCTGTGACTTCTTGCTGTGGAATTTCAGTAAAGACAAATTTCATGCACCAACAAGACAACGGAAACAAAAGATTTCAAGAACCGGATCCGTACTGCCATGACATCAGTGATGATGGACTTGCTTACTCGAGTTTGGGTAGAATTCGAGTGTCTGTGTGATATTGTTTGTGTCGCTGGTGGCAGACGTGTTGAACATCGGCAATCCAAACTTGAGAAATTCGTAAATGTGGGTCCCAAGTTTCATCTCTCGTACACTTTAGTAAAAGTGTGCGTGCGAAATACGTATATTCTTTTTGAAACACTCTGTATTTTTCGAAAGTCTGTTGATATTTCTCCAGACCCACACATTCTACAAACCATCTTGAATAATCATTTAATTATCACTTCACACAATGATTTTAGAAATTCTGATAGTATGTTATCAATGTCTACTCATTATTTTGATCGCTATTATTTCAAATTTCTGTAGCTCTGCCTATAATACTGGATTTCCTGGCCCTGAGAATGATGTATTCAGGAAGTCAGAACGACTGATATGTACGTATCACTCTGATGGCAGTTATCATCATGTCATCATCACCATCATCACATTTTCACTGATGAGTGCCTATTACTATGACCCAATCGATTCTGATTGTTGTTACTTGTCCATGTCCATTCATTACCTGAGACTTCAAGTTTTCCTCAGTATGCAGAGTTGCTCCCTGTTGCTCTGTATCCCAGTCTCTATTTCTGTGTCCCTTACACCACGTTGGTTCCTCGCCTGCTTTCTTTATGCTTTGTGTAAGAGGCACAGCGCCACATCAAAGAGGCGCACAGCACACCTGTTGCAAATCAAAGTTGAAAGCCTCTTTTCTTCAGCAATAACCGGCATTTGCATCAGCTACCTTTTCTGTACAGAAATCTCCCCGTCTTCGTGAACTGTATCACAAAGACCACGTAAACACGAGTACGTTCAAAGCAGTGGTAAATTTTTTTGTGAAGCGGGAACTTTTCGCATTTAGAAACTTTAAGATTGTACTCTTTTTCATCGTCATTACAGCCTGACTCTGTGGCAACTTTTCCCTCATTAGTGCCACAAGGACAATTAGAAACTTGGGTTCTCCGTAATTGCTTACATGCAGGATGGCTGGAAAGTTCACCGTCTAGCATTGCAAGTACGCTACAGTGTTCTATAAATGTCTCCCAGTTCCTGTTTCATTTTCTTACTGGAGTTACATTTTATAATTTTGGTTTAATTAAACTGTTATAAACAGAGAACTACTAAAGACTTCACCAAAATTTAATGACAAAGAAAGTCACTGCCGTTAAGATAACGTCACGAAACTATTCATTTTTAACAATTTTTTTTTGTTAAGTACAATAGTACTAAATCGCAGAGTACAAGCGTTGCGCAAACACATGTGAAACGTTGCGTAGAGAAGGCAATGGTGTGTTACAGGATGGCATGGCTTGCGTAACCACATGTAGCCAGAGGTGATTAAAATATATTATGTGATAGACAACAGCTTCCTTCAAGAGCGTTATAGAAGACTCTTAGCGTGTGTAGACCTTCCTCGGCTTGAAAATCTGGTGGATTTGCTCCGTCGTAAGGAAACACTCGGAAGAAGTCGGCTGTCTAATATATCGAGATATTTCTGACGTGATAAAGTAGTTCTATTGGTTTATTAACTCTTAAGATTACAGAGAATTTCGTTAATCAAAACTAAAAGAAAAAATAAGGACTGAGATCTAATGAGGTAAATTACACTAACAAATACCCGCTGATTAGTGAGACTGGTGTATGTAATCTGGCGCGCTGAGTGCTGCTAAGGTGGAGACGGACACCTGCTAACGCCTTGGCACGCACCACGCGGCCTCAGCACAACCAAGATCTTTTAGGAATCCTATCGCATTTCGGACACTAAGCAAAGTGTTCGAAACAACTTACGTATAGCTGCAGGCTGTAACGTTCGCGCAGATGCAAGTGTGATGTGTCGATCAGGCAATGACTCTTCCTATGTGGAGAAGTGTTACTTTAGCGGCGGCCGTAGTGGCCGAGCGGTTCTAGGCGATACAGTCTGGAACCACGTGACCGCTACGGTCGCAGGTACGAATCGTGCCTCGGGCATGGATGTGTGTGATGTCCTTTGGTTAGTTAGGTTTAAGTAGTTCTAAGTTCTAGGGGACTGATGACCTCAGAAGTTAAGTCCCGTAGAGCTCAGAGCCATTTGTTACTTTAGCCTATTAAGATATTTAGAACTACGGTAGTTGGACGTTCCCAAGTCAGGATGTTCATACATTAAGATAGGTAAGTGATTCTGGTACTTGATTTCACATTTGCGTGATTTTCGATGTTTTCTTTTCTTTCGCTCACGCTGATGAACGGCTGGTCGCGTGGTAGTTTTAACTCCCGATCCTTTCATTTCACACCTTGCGTGTGACTAAGCCTTTCATTTAAAAGCTTAGTTTCACATTGTTTTTCAAGTACAATCTTCATACCCACGTCACAGTGTACTTTTCATTTCCTATTGTTCGTCAGCTTTGTAGTCCCAGATATATTTTTAAATTCAGAGAGCTGCTGTGCGTTACTTTCAGTTATAATCCATCTGACGAGTTAATGCTTATTGCCTAGTAAGTATTGTACTCAAAATGTTTGAAGGATGATCGACGGACGTTTCAGAGAGGTACGTAGGGGCAGATGTACGTCAAGACTATTGCGTCGTCTTGCCGATTTCAAGACTCCAAATGCGACTGTTGTTACCAGTCCCTTATAAACACGTATTGCCATTTAGAAGAAGACTACATATCTCTTCATTAATCATCATGCGTGTAGAAACTCCATGGCAGGTTAAAACTGTGTGCCGGCCCGAGATTCGAACACGGGACCTTTGCCTTTCTCGGGCAAGTGCTCAACCAACTGAACTGCCCAAGCTCGACTCACGAGCCGTCCTCACTGATGAATAAGCAAACCTTAACACCATTGCAGAATAAAGTGTGGAATGACACAACAGCAATGACCGTCATGCGCACTATCTGTGAAATTTCGTACTACACAGACACCGCAGCTTACACAGCCCAGCGACGAAAATTAAGTTTATTAAGGAAAGTGGCTCATTTTTTTTTTGCTTTTTATGATGAATCCTGAATGGTAACAAGAAAATCTTGGACCCGCCAGTCTTTTACAATTAACACTGAGTACTGAAATACATTTCTCAGCTGTTTCATTGTACAGGATGTATCACAATCAATAGTGAAAACTGACAAGAGTGACCGTACACGTTAATAGAGGCAAAAACGTTCCGGTAAACAAGGATCCGCAAACGAGCCGTTTGTGAGACAGCTGCAAATGAGCGGTTGCAGACTGCCACTGACTCCTCTTTAAATGTTGTCCTAGCCACAAATGTGTTTGAAATTCATGATTTAATGGCACTGTATTTGTACTCAGATTCTACCCAGGGTGTCCTTCAACAAGATATAAACTCTAGGGGAGAGGTGCCTATTTCTTAGCAGCTCATAATTTGTACCTCTACCATGAAATTAGTTCCTTTTGTACCACCCGACAGTTAGTAAGGTCAGTGTGGACTACATGCTTCTTGGAGCCATATTGTCAGTTATGAGTTTCGAATGTGGAGGGACAGATCTCCTGAAAAAGCGTTGATTTTGTTATAGTTCTTATCTAACTATTTGTGAAGAGAATTATTTTATAAGTGCTAACATAGTATTTTATTCATGGGTGACTATGCATAAAATAACCTTACTTTTCAGACGGTCACAAATTGGTATTGCTTTTGTTTCATTTGTAGAAATCTGACAAAGAGAACCGCGACGTTTCCCATAACCTACCACCATAGGTTTCCCATAAAATTTTGATAATGCGTGTGCATTACAAATTGCGTGAAGCACTGTTATTGGAAAATAATGTTGTGGAATGACGTGGACAATTTCTAATGCCTTCTACAACATGATATTTTGAAAGGACATACGTTCTTTATCCTGGGTTACCAAGTAATTATTTTGTATTTTACTGTGTCCACAGAGAGGCTTTATGGACAGTTGAGCGGAGCTCAGCAGCGTTCAGCTGTAACGTTAGATGTTAATGGGAATTATGGATTAAATGAATGTGCACGCATATACATTGATCAGCCAGAACATTATGAGCACCTACCTAATAACCGGTATGTCCGTCCACCTTTGGCACGAATAACAGCTGCTGGAGGGAGTTGGCACCGCATCTGGACACACAAGTCACCTAATTACCGCAAATTCTGGAGATGGGGAACGATAATTTCTGACGACACATTCAATCACATCGCAGATGTGTTCGGTCGGGCTCAGATCTCGCGAGTTGGGTCGCCAGCACTTCAGTTGTAAATCGCCACTGGGTCTCTCCAATCCACTCCATCACACTCCTGGCTTTCTGACATGGCATATTCTTGGTGAAAAATGCCACTGCCGTCAGAAAAAATGATCGTCATGAAGCGGTGTACGTGTTCTGCAACCAGCGTAAGATACTCCTTGGCCCTAATGGTTTCTTGCACGAGCTCCACTGGACCCATTTTTTCCCGTGTGAATGTTCCCCAGAGCATACTGGAAACGCCGCCATCATTTCTCCATCCCGAAAGTGTCAAGGAGCTGTTCCTCTGGAAGACGACGCATTTTCGTCCCTCCATCGGCATGATGAAGAAGGTATCGGGATTCTGTAGACTGTACAACGCTCTGCCACTGGTCCCACGTCGTGCCGATGGTGGCGTGCCCGTTTCAGCCGTAGCTGCCGATGTCGTGGTGTTAACGTTGGCACATGCATGGGTTGTCGGCTGCAGGTTCTCATCGTTAGGAGTAATCGGTGTACTGTGTTCAGACACACTTGTATTCTGACCAGCATTACAGTATGATTTAGTTCTGCTACTTTTTTTTCTTTATTGGTTTTCGATTCCTTCCCCCCCCCCCCTCCCGAGAGGGGGCGGGCTGGCAACAGCTTAGTACGCCGTTCTTCAGTCTACAAAATATTTAAAAACATAATAAGAAGATAATAAACAATAAAAACAGGCGATAAAAACGGTGACTTTCTAAATTGTAATTTGGTGGAAATAAATACAAAACAAAGAGTTGGCGATGCTAATTAAGACACTCAGTAAGCAGCCAGATACAGTAGTAGACAGAAAATTTAAAAAATAGTGACAGTGTGGTTTTTGTTCACAAGAGATGGAAGATCATACCTAGCGACAGTATTGTTTCTGCCCCCAACACTTCGAAAATGACGCACGACACTTAACACTCACTTAAACACTGCACTAAAGAGTAGACACGGAAATGACACACCACAGCCTAAGGCAGATGGGGGGGGGGGAGGGGGTTTCTGCCACAGTTGGCCGCCTGTGTGTAATGATGGGTAGCCGCCCATGCGTAATGATGGGTAGCCGCCCAACTGCACGACGTCTGGACGGAGCTTCACCTTGGACTCGCCACGTGCTGAAGACATTCACCAAAGCACTCCTCGAACACCCGACAAGTGATTCAGTTTCCGAAATACTCATGCCGAGCCTCCAGGCCATAGCAATCCGCACTCGGTCAGACTTCGACAGATCGCGCGCCTTCACGGACATCACACTCACTACATGCACCGTGCGCGTGTCTGACTTGCAGCAGATCCCCGCCAGGTGACGCTGCTATCGTCTGGACGGGTTAATACTGATAGCACGTCGGTGGACACAATGTTCTGGCTGATCAGTGTAAATCGTGCCCGAGCCAACAATTGAGGAGCATGCTGAAAACAACTACAAGTACGGAATCTAGGATGTAAAAATTTTTTGCCGCAGTAATATGTTTTCTAACGAAGTTCAAAACCAATCGGAAGACCATATAAGGGTAGCCGAAGCAAAGGACAACATTTCTAGCACTATATCTTCACTTAAGACAAGGGAATGTTCTGAAGACTATGCGGAGAAGCTACCAGAAACTCATTAGTATACCAGAGAAATTGTATTGCAAGTTGTGCGAGGAATATCTAATGGATAAAATGATCAGAGGCATGAAATGCAAAATGATGTTTCATGGAAAGTATGCAGGGATGGGTGAAAGGAATAAAATCTTGTAATACCTGCAAATAGTGCTGTAAGAACTAAAATATGGAACATCTCCTTATACCTGGACTAACACGTAGCCTCCAGGTGGGGGACATAACTTATAACGGTGGTACTATTTACGCACCCGCTAGTGCAAATAAGGAAACCATATTCCTAATCTGTATCACTTTCAGATGTTTAGAAAATTAAGTTTAGTGTGTTTATTTTTCTCAATTTTCGTTCCTTATATCAGATATCAAGAACTACGAGTACATCCTCCGGTCGGAGACGGAACCGTTTAAATAACTTTGTGACTTATTGTTTTGGCTTTGTTAATGAAATCTCAAAAGTGGTAAAATTTAGGCAACTCTCCTCCACGACATAACATGTTTCAATTTATTGTACACCGTTACGTGTTAAAAGATTCCGCGCATCACCCTTAACATTTGGATAAAATACAGCACGTGTCTTTGTCATGAGTTGCCATTTCGTTCAAACACCTATCGTAAAGTCACGTCGAAGAAGAATTCCAGTTCTCGGTGTGTCACTTCTAATGTGCATTTTGCATTTACCGAGAATTCATGTCATTGTCCTGTCGACAGCGAAGTCATTAGAGATGGCGTACAAGCTCGGATTGCATCAAGGCTGGGGAAGCAAATCGGCCTTGCCCTTTCAAAGGAAACATCCCGGCAGTTGCTGAAGGGGTTAAGTGAAATCACGGTAAACCTAAATCTGGATGGTCAGAAACCCATTTAAAGCGTCGTCCTGCGCCACCTGACTCGGTGAAGTCCGGAAGAGAAAAAAAATGTATATGTGACAGAAAGTACTCCTTACGCAACTTGAACAAATCTAAATAAGAAAAGCGAAGTTAGGCTAGTAGCTGACATCTGGTTGGCACTGCGACGCAAGCTCGACGTGCACTAGCCCGGATGCTGCATGGCTGGAGGGGAAGTCCCACGGGACACCCGCCGTAAGTTGGCGGCACTGAGCGCTTTCCGATCACCCCTGCCGCAAGTTCAGGCGCTACGGCGCCATACGCTCCTCTGGCACTCGATAAGCAGATGCATCCCGCCGGTGGTGGTGCCTCTGGCCGGGTATTGCAGCGAAAATTCCCTGATAGAACAACTGACGTCTAGGGGCCTACTGGTTACCTACGTACCGTACTGACCAAACAGACATTACTTTTAAATTATACTAACCGAGGCAAGTGATATCCTGACTTCAATCTTATGCCTCACTTGTTAATTAGTTCACTTGAAACGAAGTCGGAATGTGCCACCAGTTTTTGTATCATCGTGAACTTCGCTTTCTAGCATAAAATGAAAGTTGTAGCTGTATAACAATAACTCAGTTTTGCAGTATACTTTCGTCAGAATAAAATTGGGGTAAACTTATTAGTTGATGTATTACGTAAGTATTACATTTTGTACTCGCGTAAAATTAAGTAATAGATTACACTGTGCCCAAAAATTTCTAAAGAATCTCTATTAATTCGTGAGTGAAAGCATTTGAATTTTATTTATGCTTAGAGGGCGACCGACAGATGATAACACACGGAAGAGCAAAGAAACTGGTAATGGGATGCGTATTTAAATACAGAGACATGTAAACAATATAACACGGAGCTGCGGTCGGCAACGCTTATATAAGACAATAAATGTCTGGCGCAGTTGTTAGATAGGTTATTGCTGCTACACTGGCAGGTTATCAAGATTTGAGTGAGTTTGAGTGTGGTATTATAGGCGGCGCACGAGCGATGAGACACAGCATCAACCAGGTAGCGATGAAGTGGCGATTTCCACGTATGACCATTTCACGAGTGTACCTTGAATATCAGGAACATGTTAAAACATCAAATCTTCTCTCACCTAGCTGCTGGAGGAAAAAGTTCCTTCAAGAACTGGACCTACGACGACTGAAGAGAATCGTTCAACGTGGCAGAAGTGTAGTCCTTACGCAAAATACTGCAAATTTCAATGTTGAGTCATCAATATGTATCAGCATGCGAACCAATCGGACTCGAAGTCCCACTAGTGTACCTTTGATGACTGCACGACACAAAGCTTTGCACCTCGCCTGGGCTCGTCAACACTGACATTGGACTGATGATGGCTGGAAACATACTGCCTGGTCGAACTAGTCTCGTTTCAAACTGTATCGAGTGGGTGGACGTCTACGGGTATGGAGACAACCACATGAATCCATGGACACTGCATGTCAGCAGGGGACGGTTCAAGCTGTGGAGGCTCTGTAATGGTGTGGGGCGTGTGCAGTTGGAGTGATATGGGACTCCTGATACCTCTAGGTACGACTCTGACAGGTGAGACGTACGTAAGCAACCTGTCTGATCACTTGCATCCATTCATGTCCATTGTCCGTTCCGATGGACTTGGGCAATTCCTGCAGGACAATGATACACCCCACACATCCAGAATTGCTACCAAAATTGTTACAGTGTGGCTCCAGTAACACTCTTCTGAGTTTAAACACTTCCGCTGGCCACCAAACGCCCCAGAAATGAACATTATTAAGCATATCTGGGATGCCTTGCAACGTGCTGTTCAGAAGATATCTTACCCCCTCGTACTCCTAAGGATTTATGGGCAGCCCTGCAGGATTAATGGTGTCAGTGCCCTCCAGCACTACTTCAGACATTAGTTGAGTCCATGTCACGTCGTTCTGCTGCAGTTTTGATTTGTCACGGGTGTCCTACACGACATTAGGCAGATGTACCAGTTTCTTTGGCTCTTCAGTGTATAAGGATACTTCACAGTTATAGAAGTATTTACTCTAACTCTTGTTAGAGAGTAGGCGAGAGTGTTCTACATTACTCAACTTCTCAAACTTTTTCCTTCCGCCAGCTCTGTAATAGGAGTTTTAAATGATGACATTCAATTTTTAGGCACAGCAGTTTCTTTTCTGAAACAACAAAAATTACGATGGAAAATTAAGGTTTTTCGAAATGCCTAAACATGTTCTACGGTGCAATGTGATCACGTGCCTAGGATTAAATATTCAATTGAAATTTAAAAGTGTTACATTAAGGATAAACTTGTCAACACGGTGTTTAATAGTTCATTCGTAACATTATTACTCCACTACACTCTAATAATCAGTATGCGAAATCCAATTAGCAGAAGCATTAACAAAAATCAGTTTCAAGCTACATACATTTTGAAACAGACGCTACTGGAACTCACTGAGATTCTCATTTTCATGACAGTCAAAATTGTTAGGACATTAAAGAACCTTAGATGATTTGCAAGTATCACGTGTTGTTTGGTAACAGGTATGTTTCAAGGTACAAGATGGTGCACGACCGAGGAAGAATGTATTAACCGTCCACAAGTGGTATAAATCGAAAAGTATATAGCATTTTACTCGCCACAAGATTCTTTATTTGAAATATTAACAATATATACCAAATAGCTTTTAAAATTATAGAGCACTTAAATGTGTAGAGCATGAAACAGTTACAAGTGCTCGCAAAATAAAACTCCATTTCTAACAACAAGAAAAACTGCAGACAACGGCGGAACCTCCTATGGCGGTTTCTAGCGCGCATAAAATGTTCAAAATTATTGCCAAAATGTCGATTTCCGTTATAATGAAGCCTGCCTTCACGCGTAGAGTAGTCTTGTAAGATGAACTGGCGGTACAAAGTGGATTGCCAGGGTAACAGGTCACAGTGGTCCTTTCAGATATTGGTACAAAGCGTCATATAGGTTGCCAATAAAAATGGGTGTCACTTCGGTCAATGGTTAGATTGTGTTATGGGCAGAGATTTTAAGTAGGACCAGAGAAAAGCAGTCAAATTAGCACGCATTAGACAGAACAACAAATGCTTCCACATCTAGCACAATCATTCCGTCGACCACAAGAACCTGTAATTTAGGCATCATGTCAACAGTTAGTTGAGGAAAGCTAGAGGTTTTCCACGAGCAACAAGTTTAATTATCTTCCAATCGTATCGCTTGGTTGTGGGATGGATGTACACTCCCGAGTAAGCCATATTTCTTCATAGGCCTCTAATGGGTCATCCTACAAACTATTACACGTCTCTGCCACATAATAGAGGTCTAGACTCACGTAATCTGTAAATTATAATGATACAGTCCTCCAGAGCAGCTATTAAAACACTGCAGTAGCAAGGCACTTGGGTTCCGTAAGTCTTATTTTCGTGCTGATCAGATTTAGAGCAACAAGCGGCGACAGTTGCATATCTAAGACACAGCAGATGCTCAGAAATGACCACCGAGAACGACATTACATTGGCTTACGTGGGTAGCCACGAGCACCGCGTGAATGTACGACACACCTGCTTCGGTAACAGAGCTTGAAGACAGTCCTCCGGGGTATCGCCTGATTACGATGTCTGGCACCGAAACCGGTAGACATTAGAAAAGAATGAAAGTATGACTACAGACTAAAGTAACTAATCCTTTTATGACTGTATTGGTGCCGGAGTGGCCGAGCGGTTCTAGGCGCTACAGTCTGGAACCGCGCGACCGCTACGGTCGCAGGTTCGAATCCTGCCTCGGGCATGGATGTGCGTGATGTCCTTATGTTAGTTAGGTTTAAGTGGTCCTAAGTTATAGGAGACTGATGACCTCAGAAGTTAAGTCCCATAGTGCTCAGAACCATTTGAACCATTTGAACTGTACTGGTCGCTGTTCCAATCGACAATATCTCAGGAAAAAAATTTGGAAATTTTTGGTGAATTCCTGAGGGACCAAACTACTGAAGTCATCGGGCCCTAGGCTTACACACTACTTTAATCTAACTTAAACTAACTTACGCTAAGGACAACTCACACCCACACCAAGGGAGAACTCGAACGTTATAAGGGGGGAGCCGCGCGAACTGCGGCAAAGCGCCTGAGACATCTCGGCTACCCCGCGCGCAATATGTCATCTACATCTACTTTTATTCTCCGCTACCCACCAAGCGGTGTGTGGCGGAGGGCACTATTTGAGCCAAAGTCAAATTTTCCCCCCTCTGTTCCACTCGCGGATCGCACGAGGGATAAACGACTGTCTGAACGCCTCAGTACGACCTCTAATTTCCCTTATCTTTGAATGGTGATCATTGCGCGATATGAAAGTTGGTGGTAATAATATATGCTCTACACCCTCGGCCAAGATCCGATTTTGGAATTTAGTGAGCAGCCCCTTCCGTTTAGTGCGTCTATCTGCACGTGTTTCCCACTTCACACTTTCGATGAGATTTGTAACGATCTCGCGATGGCTAAATGTGCCAGTCACGAATCTTGCCACTCTTCTTTGGACCTTCTCAATCTCTTGAATCAGACCCAACTGGTAAGGGACCCATACAGACGAACAATAAGACTGGAAGAACTAAAGTATTGTAAGCAATTTCCTTTGTTGAAGGACTGCATCGCTTCAGGATTCTGCCAATAAACCGCAATCTAGAGTTCGCGTTACCCGTTACTTGTGTAATCTGATCTTCCCATTTGAGATCATTTCGAATAGACACACCCAAATACTTGACTGATGTTACCGCTTCCAAAGACTGGGCATTCATTTTGTACTCGTACAATAACAGGGATTTTCGCCTTGTTATACGCATTAGGTTACACTTACTAATACTGAGAGATAGCTACCAGTCATTACACCACGCATTTATTTTCTGCAAATCTCCATTGATTTGTTCACAAATTTCGTGTGATACTCCTTTCATGTAGACGACAGCATCATCGGCAAAACGTCTAATGCCGCTGTCAATACCACCAACAAGATTATTTATGTAAATCGTAAATAGCAGCGGGCCTGTTTCGCCTGGGGCACACCTGATGTTACGCCTGTTTCTGTTGAAGTCTCCCCATTCAGGACGACATACTGTTCTCTGTCTGTCAGAAAACATCCAACCGCATATGTCATCGGATAGACCGTAAGCGCGCACTTTTTGGAGCAAGTGACAGTGCGGAACTGAGTCGAACGCCTTTCGGAAGTCGAGGAATATGGCATCAGCCTGGGAGCCGGTGTCTAGAGCCTGTTGCATATCATGCACAAAGAGGGCCAGCTGTGTCTCGCATGAACGCTGTTTCCTAAAACCGTGCTGGTTTCTGCAGATAAGCTTCTTAGAGTCTAGAAGGGTCATGATGTCTAACACAAAATATGTTCCATGATTCTACAACAATCGATGTCAGTGAAATTGGCCTGTAATTATGTGCATCCGATTTTCTACCCTTTTTATAGATTGCTACGACCTGGGCCTTCTTCCAGTCCCTTGCAACTTTCTGCTGTTCCAATGGTGTCTGATAGATGATGGATAAGAATAGTGTTATATTTGTAGCACAGTCAACATAAAATCTTACGGCGATACCGTCTGGGCCAGATGCCTTCCTGGCCTCTAAGGATCTTAACTGTTTTAGAATCCCAGATACACTAAACACTATGTTAGCCATCCTTGCGTTTGTTCAATAATTGAAAGGGGGAATGGTGCTGCAGTCCTTTACCGTAAACGAGTTTTTGAAAGCTAGGTTTAGAATTTCGGCCTTCTGTTTATCATCATCCGTTGCATTACCCGTACTGTCAGCAAGAGGAGTTATTGAATTATTTGTAGCTTTCATATATTTTACGTGCTACCAAAATTTTTTGGGGTTACTTTTAGAATCTGCAGATAAAATATTGCTTTCAAATTTGTTAAAAGAGTCTCTCATTTAACTTTTGACAGCTGCTTTCATTTCGCATAATTTCTGTTTGTCAGCAGGGCAGTGGCTATGTTTAAAACGATTGTGCTAAAGTCTCTGCTTCCTCAGAAACTTCCTAATATGGTTTTTGAACCAAGGTGGATCCCTTCCCTCCCCTATATTTTTGCTAGGCACATGGTGGACAATACCTTTAAATTCCGACCAAAGATGCTCAATATCTTGGAGCTGACTATAAAAATATTTATTAATGACACTTTTATTTTCTTTCCCAAACAAAAAAACTCTCCGCTGTTTCTTTGGTTTTTTTTGCAGCTTCCACTGACATAGAAGTCACAACGACATTATGGTAGCAAATACCGTCTTCTAGGTTTACTTCTTCAGAAAGATCAGGTCTGTTGTCGCTAGGATACCTAATATGTTCCCATCTCAAGTTGGTTTTCTAACCAATTGCTCGAGATTGTATGTTGATAGTCTTTTCTTCTGCCCCCTATGATAAACGTGTAATTTTCCCAGTCAATAGACGCTAGATCAAAGTCGCCGCCCTCGTATAACTAATGGATAATTTGGATATTTATTTCCTATGTACTCAAGACTTTCTCTGAAACGTTCTGCAACCTGTGTTGTGGATGCTGGTGGCCTATAGAAACATCCTAATACAGTGGTCATTCCTTGTCTGATTGACAGCTTTATCCAGACTATTTCACAGTCCGACCTAGTATCGATCTCAACTGCGTTTAAACAGCTTTTAACTGCAATGAACACACCAACTCCCATAGCATCAGTCCTATCCTTCCTAAACATGTCAGGTGCATATATCAAAAGAACATGTCGTGAGGGGGATTTTGGGAAGGAATCGTTGTGGAATCTATTTTCTCGTTATGAAACGTTCCTTAAGAACGTCCATGGAGCTTCGGTGATATCGAATAAAGCCCCATTAGCGGCCGCGACCAGAATAAGCGCATTCTTAGACCCGTGCTGTGCATAACACAAATTACGCAACATATTTCTCAGGAAAATATAATAATACTATAATACTAATAAATAATACTATTCCGTTACGTTGGTGTTGTTTTACTAGGTAGCCAGTTTCTATGATCCAAGATGGAGCTACATTTAGTGCTCCGGAGATTTACTCGGCAACGTTTATTGGCGATACCTTTACATTAGTCTGAATCAGGGTCATCAGCCTCGGTTTTACTGTTGTGCGATAAAGGGTTGATCGTGCCACTATTCCTTTGCCACCAGACACTGTCATGCAACAACCTATTTTATCGACCTTTAGAAGTTAGGCTTGATAGCCCGTGGAGGACTGTGTGGATATCTCCTCAGTTGAGCACCTGGATTCGTGATTTCCTCTCAGAAAGGTCTCAGATTGTAGTAACAGACGGAATGTCATCGAGTAAAACTGAAGTAATATCCAGCGTTCCCCAAGAAAGTGTTATTGGCCTTCTGTTGTTCCTTATCTATATTAACGACGTAGGAGACAATCTGAGTAGCCCTCTTAGATTATTTTCAGATGATGCTGTCATTTACCGACTTGTAAAGTCATCTGATGACCAAAACGAATTGCAAAATGATTTAGATAAGATATATGTATGGTGCGAAAAGTGGCAACTGACCCTGAATAAAGAAAAGTGTGAAATTATTCACATGAGTACTAAAAGAAAACAGCTAAATTTCAATTACGCGGTAAGTCACGCAAATCTGAGGGCTGTAAATTCAACTAAATACTTAGGGATTACAACCACAAGTAACCTCAATTGGAACGATCACATAGATAATGTGGGTAGAGAAAATGAAAGACTGCGATACATCGGCAGAACACTTAGCAGGTGCAACAGATCTGCTAAAGAGACTGCTTGCACCACACTTTTTTTGCCCTATTCTGGAGTACTGCTCTGCGGTTCTGAAGTACTGCTGTGCGGTGTGGGATCCTTAGCAGGTGCAACAGATCTACTAAGGAGACTGCTTGCACTACACTTTTTAGTCCTATTCTGGAGTACTGCTGTGCGGTGTGGGATTCTCATCAGGTGCAACTGACAAATGACATCGAAAAAGTTCACAGAAGGGCGGCTCGTTTTGTATTATCGCGAAATAGGGGAGACAGTGCCACAGACATGATTCGTGAATTGGGGTGGCAATCATTAAAACAAAGGCGTTTTTCGTAGCGACAGGATCTTCTCGTGAAATTTCAATCTCCAGAAATGTTCATCACAATAAAATAAGAGAAATCAAGGCTTGGACAGAAAAAATTGTAGTGCTCGTTTTTCCCATGCGACGTTCGAGAGTGGAACGGTAGAGAGACAGCTTCAAGGTGGTTCACTGAACCCTCTGCCAGGCACTTAATTTTGAATAGCAGAGTACTCACATAGATGTGGATGTAGGTAGATGGTATCTTATTTTCCCTACAGTATCCAGAATGTTAATCTTAGTCACTGTACAGCTACCAATATCAACCGGATGTTTTGCACAAAATTTTGTCCTGTGACATTGAATGATGCGTACTATGATTTCATAAATTCTATTCTAGCTGCTCTAGCTTCGACAGAATACATACTTTGGCGTGGATCGATTTCTTATGTTCCATCCACGTAACACAAGCTGCCAATTAAAATGGAGCCAATGAGAAGAGACAACAAGTTGACAAAACAGAGAAGCACCTACTCGCCAGTGTATTTTCTGCTGAGCGCCAAACAAAGCGTCATGTAACACACGCGTACCTTGGGTGGCGTAGCTGGGCAATGTTTATACTTGACGCCCGGCTAAATTAACCAAACATTTCCCGCTCAATCACCCGGCTGCTTTTGATTTAGTAAGTCTCAACAGATTGACCCTATGGATAAACACAGAGAACCTTACTACAACATTTTGAACCTTTCCAGACCGAGAGGTCCGAATATATGTCTACAGGTGTGCCCATAGGTTAGGTATCAGAATAAAATAGTACAGAAGGGTTGATTAAATACTGTAATCACTAGACGGGCACCAGGAATTTTTCGGTAAGCTTATTTCGATTTAAATTGGATTTGTGTTAAATAAACGGCCTTCTAACCAGTGATGCCGCCATATTGATTTACAGTGAAGCAGTATTAGAAAATGCAAGGCAAATGCCATTTAGAAAGGTTATTTCTGACTCACTTAGAAGCGACTTCAGTGAAAGCTGAAATATCCAAAAGCAATAGCCATGATTTAATCCAAACTCACACGAGTGTACTGACAGTAACTGCTTAAACTTGTAGAGGGTCGGCATGCAACATGGGGCCACAGGCCAGAAGGTCAGTGTTCAATACAGCATCTCGGTATCACTAAGCGCCGTGGTCCCTTGGTAGCGTGAGCAGCTGCAGAGTGAGAGGTTCTTGGTTCATGTCTTCGCTCGACTGAAAATTTGTCCACTGGACCTGACGGGATACCAATTCGATTCTACACAGAGTACGCGAAAGAACTCGTCCCCCTTCTAACAGCCGTGTACCGCAAGTCTCTAGAGGAACGGAGGGTTCCAAATGATTGGAAAAGAGCACAGGTAGTCCCAGTCTTCAAGAAAGGTCGTCGAGCAGATGCGCAAAACTATAGACCTATATCTCTGACGTCGATCTCTTGTAGAATTTTAGAACATGTTTTTTGCTCGCGTATCATGTCATTTCTGGAAACCCAGAATCTACTATGTAGGAATCAACATGGATTCCGGAAACAGCGATCGTGTGAGACCCAACTCGCTTTATTTGTTCATGAGACCCAGAAAATATTAGATACAGGCTCCCAGGTAGATGCTATTTTTCTTGACTTCCGGAAGGCGTTCGATACAGTTCCGCACTGTCGCCTGATAAACAAAGTAAGAGCCTACGGAATATCAGACCAGCTGTGTGGCTGGATTGAAGAGTTTTTAGCAAACAGAACACAACATGTTGTTATCAATGGAGAGACGTCTACAGACGTTAAAGTAACCTCTGGCGTGCCACAGGGGAGTGTTATGGGACCATTGCTTTTCACAATATATATAAATGACCTAGTAGATAGTGTCGGAAGTTCCATGCGGCTTTTCGCGGATGATGCTGTAGTATACAGAGAAGTTGCAGCATTAGAAAATTGTAGCGAAATGCAGGAAGATCTGCAGCGGATAGGCACTTGGTGCAGGGAGTGGCAACTGACCCTTAACATAGACAAATGTAATGTATTGCGAATACATAGAAAGAAGGATCCTTTATTGTATGATTATATGATAGCGGAACAAACACTGGTAGCAGTTACTTCTGTAAAATATCTGGGAGTATGTGTGCGGAACGATTTGAAGTGGAATGATCATATAAAATTAATTGTTGGTAAGGCGGGTACCAGGTTGAGATTCATTGGGAGAGTGCTTAGAAAATGTAGTCCATCAACAGAGGAGGTGGCTTACAAAACACTCGTTCGACCTATACTTGAGTATTGATCATCAGTGTGGGATCCGTACCAGATCGGTCTGACGGAGGAGATAGAGAAGATCCAAAGAAGAGCGGCGCGTTTCGTCACAGGGTTATTTGGTAACCGTGATAGCGTTACGGAGATGTTTAATAAACTCAAGTGGCAGACTCTGCAAGAGAGGCGCTCTGCATCGCGGTGTAGCTTGCTCGCCAGGTTTCGAGAGGGTGCGTTTCTGGATGAGGTATCGAATATATTTCTTCCCCCTACTTATACCTCCCGAGGAGATCACGAATGTAAAATTAGAGAGATTAGAGCGCGCACGGAGGCTTTCAGACAGTCGTTCTTCCCGCGAACCATACGCGACTGGAACAGGAAAGGGAGGTAATGACAGTGGCACGTAAAGTGCCCTCCGCCACACACCGTTGGGTGGCTTGCGGAGTATCAATGTAGATGTAGATGTAGATGTAGAAGATAAGTTATTTGACCGCAAAATTCCGTGGCTTAATTACTTCTAAAATTCCAGAATGAAATTTTCACTGCACAGAGGGGTGTGCGCTGATATGAAGCAGCCTTGCATATTTAAACTGAATCTGGACCCGGGTACTTTGTCTTCTGCAGGCAAGTGCTCAGCCGACTGAGTTACCCAAGCACGACTTACAACATTTCCTCATAGCTTTACTTCTGCCAGTAATTTGCCACCTACATTACTAATTCACAGAAGCTCTCGTGTGGAACTTGCACTACTAGCACTCCTGAAAAAAAGGATATTGCAGAGAGACATGGTTTAGACACAGCCTAAGGGATGTTACCATAGTGAAGTTATTACTCTGAAGCAAAGTGGGTGTTGTTATGAAACTTCCTGGCAGTTTAAAACTGTGTACTATATCGAGACTCGAACTCGGGATCTTTGCCTTTTACGGGCAAGAGCTGTACCGACTGAGCTATTCAACCACAACTCGTGAAATATCTTCACAACTGTACTTCGACCACTACGTCGTCTCCTACGTTCCAAACTTCGCAGAATCTCTCCTGGACTTGCCTGCGAAAGGCAAAGATCACGAATTCTAGTCTCGGCCCGGAACACAGTTTTAACATAGCAGGAAGATTCATGTCAGCACACACTCCGCTGCGAAATGGAAATGGTGCCGCACACCCTGACTCCCAAACAAAAACAGGGACCGGTGGACGTCTGCGTGATTCGATTGAAATACAAAGTTCGAACGACTCCGTTCTGAAAAAATCATTACAGATGATGAGACTTGATATTTTCAGTACAAACCTACCACAAAACGACAAACTGCAGAAATGGACATAAAGTGTCAACACTTTGACGACATATATGACATTGGAGAGAATGTGACAAGCGAGTTGAATAGCTTTCCACAGAAAGACTTTTCTGGCAGTTTCAAATGATTTTATCAACGTTGTGTGCGTTGTACTCAAGAGGCTGTGTAAAAAACGTGAAGTAATAAAAACAACTTTCTTTAAATTTCTCTCTCATTTTTTTTTAATTTTTCCCTTATCACATCTTTTTGGGCTCACGGTGCATTTCGTTTGCTTCTCTCTTTCGTAGCTCGCTCTGTACCCTCTTTGTAGTATTTCATTGTCCTCCTAGTAACAACATTTTGCAAGTTCGCTGAACTGTCATTCTTCTTCTACACTATCGATCGTGATACATTTCTGTGTATAACTCAACATGTCTCCTTCTGTTTCTTTTACGTTGTCCGTGAGGAATTTATCTGCTTCCCGTTTATGTGCGAATGACATTAGTTTTTCAAACTAACCAGCACTCGACAGTCGTGAACGACGCAGAATGCCGATACTACGGTATCTGTACTTCCTTGTTCGGGAAAGAAATCACGAATATCAGGGTGAAGCAGCAGTCAGTTTCAAGTTTAAGGGAGATAAATTCTAAGCTTCAAAGATAGTAATCCGATTTTCAAAAGTGAAGCGAAGTTGAATTCTTCTCTCTTAGAAGTGGGGTACCAGCAACAGAAATTATTACAGTTGCATTTGAAAAAGCGTATCTCAAAACTAAAAATAACAAAAAAAGAGTCTATAAATCGATTAGCGAGGATTTTTTCACAATTCGTCTCGGTGGAAACAGAATTACGATGTCTTAAACGGATCCGGGAATATTTGAGGCGAACGGCTTAAGATCAGTATGTACATAAATGATAGGTCGATAACTCAGAAATCTCCATAAGTTTTACCGGTATTAGTTCATCCCGCTCGCCCTTCGTGAAAGGAAATGAGAAGCGATAAAATTAGTATCAGAAGCACATGGTGGACGAAACAAGGAGGACGCAAGGAGCAGAGAAATATAGGGAAATAGGGCTTTTCGGTACTAGACAAGTCTGCTGGAGTCGAACATTAGCCGTAATCCGAGGAAGGAATTTCTTAGGATGTCTGTGTGAGGCACGAAGTATTGTATGGTGATAAACTATGGACTATGGGAGAATCGGAAAAGAGAAGAATCGCAGCGTTTGAAGTATGGCGTTATAGAAGGATATTGATAAACAAGGGATGAGAAGGTTCTCTACCCAGTCGACAAAGAAAGGAATATGTGGAAAAAACTGGCAAGAAGAAAGGACAGATTAGATGGAGTTTTTGAGGGTAAAAATACTAGGTGAAGAAAGAGATTGGAATATATCTAACTAATAATTAGGGACATTGAGTACAAATGCTACTCTGAGTTGAAAAGATTGGCTCAGGGAGGAATAGGGGCCACATGGAACCAGATAGAAAACTGATGGCGCAGAAAAGAGATGGAAGAACACT